>NC_041380.1:593787385-593788530 GCF_002162155.2 Triticum dicoccoides
CCCCCGCCGTCGCCCTCGCCGCCCCCGCCGTCGCCCTCGCCGCCCCCGCCGTCGCCCTCGCCGGTCAACTTCGCTGTGAGCCGCCGCGCGCCACCCCGATTTATCATTTTTTTCATTTTTTTTGTTCATATATATAATGTATATATGTATGTGGCTATATATATGTATAGATGTTCATATATGTGTAATATTTTTTTTGTTCAGAGCATTTTTTGTTCATATATGTATTTTTTTGTTTATGTGTATTATTTTTTTGTTCATAGCATTTTTTTGTTCATATTTTTTTTCATAGCATTATTTCCATGTATATATGTATGTGGCTATGTATGTATAGATGGATAGCATTTTTTTCCATGTATGTATGTCATTGTCGATATACCCCCTCCCTGTTAACTTCGACAGGAGGGGGGTCGATATAACCCTGCCCGATAACTTCGACATGAGGGGGGTCGATATACCCCCTCCGTGATAACTTCGACATGAGGGGGGGTCGAGAACTAGTTTAGGGGGTCAAGGTTTGAGAACTAGTTTAGGGGGTCAAGGGTCGAGAACGTCGGACATTCATGAGAGAGGCGAGGAAGAAGGGGGAGAAGAGGGAGAAGAAGAGGAAGTCTTCTCCTCTATTCTTTCTTCTCTTCTTTTTTCTTCTTCTTCCTATATGTATTAGTTTTTTTATTTAGGTTGTTAATTAGTAGATATTAATTTTGTTCATATATGTATGGATGCATGTGATATGTATGTATGTATGTATGTATGTATCGGGTATGTCATTGTCGATATACCCCCTACCCGATAACTTCGACATGAGGGGGTCGAAAGGGGGTCTAGGGTCGCCGAGGGGTCGAGGGTCGTCGAACATGAGAGGAAGAAGAGGATAAAAAAAGAAGAGGAAGAAGAAAAAAAGAGGAGAAGAAAGAATAGAGGAGTTTCTCCTCTATTCTTTCTTCTCCTCTTTTTTTCCTCTTCTTCCTCTTTTTTTATCGGGAACGAGGGTCGTCGAGGGTCGCCGAGCGGTAGAGGAAACCCTAAATAGCAAGTATCGTCGGTGTGAGATACATGTGGCCGTCGGTGTCGGACACTACATCCACGTCCCACAAGTGACCGAGCGGTAGAGGAAACCCACGATACTTGCTATTTAGGGTTTC
>NC_041380.1:593789106-593793264 GCF_002162155.2 Triticum dicoccoides
CAAGTATCATCGATGTGAGATACATGTCGCTGTCGGTGTCGGACACTACATCCATGTCCCACAAGTGACGCGGGCTTCGACGCCCACGTCACTTGTGGGACGTGGATGTAGTGTCCGACACCGACGGCCACATGTATCTCACACCCACGATACTTGCTATTTAGGGTTTCCTCTACCGCTCGGTGACCCTCGACGACCCTCGTTCCCGATAAAAAAAAGAGGAAGAAGAAGAAAAAAAGAGGAGAAGAAAGAATAGCGGAGTTCTTACTCCTCTATTCTTTCTTCTCCTCTTTTTTTCTTCTTCCTCTTCTTTTTTTATCCTTGAAGCGTTGTCGAGGCCACCCCAAACCCTAGAGAAGCAGCGTCGAGGCCACCCCAAACCCTAGAGAAGCAGCGTCGAGGCCACTAATTAATATTAGTTCTACGTTTGCCACTAATATATCCATCTGTCATGTTTGAATAATAATTGCCATGTTGTCAATATTTGTAGAAACTATGGACACCGCCCGAGACGAAGTACAAGAAGAGTTGTTGGGGGACATAATCGCATGAGGAAGTGATGCCATCTGCTCGTTGTTTCTCAATGACACCGATGGTCTGGAAGCAGCTGGCTATGATTATGATGGCTCCGGTGACCTAATGCCGGTGCAAGAAGGAGACCGTGAGGACAGCTCCGGTGACCCAATGCCGGTGCAAGAAGGAGACCGTGATGACGTCTCCGGTGACCGAACCGAGTCTGGCCAGGTATATATATTAGTTAAGCTTCTGCTGACTAGCTAATTGATGCATTCATTGTTTTGGTATGTACACATATTAATTAAGTCTTTGTTCTTTTTTCTAGCCCTCCGGATCAAGCACAACTTCGGTAAAGAGACGAGGCCCGAAGAAAAAGTTGAGCTCGGATGAAAAGTTTGAGATCATAGCAATCGCGCCCGACGGCCAACCGATTGAACCCCTCCGGACAAAGAGCGCATTTATTGCTCAATGCGGGGGTTTGGTTAGGGACAAGATCCCGATCAGCATCCAGCAATGGTTAAAGCCGGCTACAGAAGACCCTGAGGTGTCTTATGTCAATGATATGCAGAAAAATGATCTTTGGACTGAGCTAAAGTCAAATTTCACCCTACCGCCAGAGGATGATCCAGAGAAGCCAGTTAAAGAGCAATTAATCAAGTCTTTTGCTCTTAAGAGGATGGCAGAACTATTCAGGAGGTGGAAGAAAGAGCTGAATAAGTTTGTCGAAAATAAAGAGACACCAGAATTCAAGGGCAGATATGAGAAGATCAGTGATCACTGGCCCGCATTTGTGGCCCACAAGACATCGGAAAAGAGTAAGAAGATGTCGGCGACAAACAAGCAAAATGCTGCGAAGAAGAAGCATCACCATCGCACGGGGTCAGGTGGCTACCTCGTAGCCCGGCCTAAGTGGGCCAAGACTGAGAATGATCTGGTTGATGAAGGGATCGAACCAGAGACGATTAACTGGCCAGACCGTTACCGGACTTGGTTCTTCGGGGCTGGCGGAACCTTGGACCCTGTATCAGGGAAGTGCATTTGGACGAACGATCAAATGGACATACCAGTCAAGAAGCTTCAGCAGTATATCGAAGCAGCGCAGCAAGGGACGTTCTTTCCAGACAGAGAGAACGACGAGCTCACAATGGCCCTTGGGAATCCTGAGCACCCTGGACGGACACGAGGCACGCCAGGCTCCATTCCGTGGAAGGTTGGGTTTCCAGACGCAGGCGGTTACAAAAGCCAGGAGAGGAGGAAAAAAGTGCAGCAGACCCAAATGTAGGCGCTGCAAGCAAGGGTACAAGCTATAGAGGAACGAGAAGCAAATCGCAGCAAACGAACTGCCGAAGCTTCCCCCGAAGCTACCCCGCCATCTCAGCGGAGAAGCAGCGTGGCTTCCACCGAGCTGCTTCAGCCGGAGCATGCCTTGACGGCTCCTGCCAGCTATCCCGTGGATGCTATCACGGAGTCTCAAAATTGCCACCTTATGACATAATGGATGAATTTGAAGGTCAAGGCGGCTGTTGGCTCTGTTTATCCTACTGAATCCGGTGCAACTTTTCACTGCCGGCCGAGTCCAGAAGGATATGCTAGGGTGATGGTGGATAAAATAACGGAGGGATTTGAGGACCTCCAGCTTGACCACCCTACCGGTGAAGGGGAGACTAGGCTGGGTTCTGCTCTAAAGACTCCATGCCTATGGCGGAAGGAGCTCATCAACCTTCCGAACTGGACACTTCCGCCTCCTCCTCCTCCTCCGGCAAATCAGGGCACTCCGCCTCCTCCACCACCTCCTCCTCCGGCGAGTCAGGGCACTCCGCCTCCTTCTCCGCATGCGCCGGCGCGCCCGAGCAGCCAGCCTCCTCCTTCTCCGCCTCGTCAGCAAGGGCGGAAGAGACCTGCCGCCGCTCCGGCTGCTCCGGCGTGTCGTAGTCCTTCTCCTCCGCCTCGTAAGCAAGTAAAGAAGACAACCGCTCCGTCTGCTCTGCCGGTGTCTAGCAGTATAGCCAGAGGCGGGAGGACATACAGATTCGGTCCTTCTCTGAAGACTCCAGAGAAGTTACCATACGAGAGGACCCCGGAGGAGAATGCCGAGATCGCGCGAGAAGAAGTGAGGAACTTCTTTGAAGGGGTGAAAGCAAAGAAACATCCACCTCCGGAGGAGAAGGTAGATCCGGTGAAAGTGAAGCGCACTCTGGCTGCCCTAATAAAACCACCCAAGTCTCCGCCGAAAGGAAACTATGAGCGCATTATTGGAAAGGAATTTGTCGAAGCGGAGCGGTCGGGAAGTACTGTCAGTGATCAAAGGCTGAAAGAACGACGAGCTGGGAAACAAATTGCATAGCTCGGCGAACAAGCGAAGCAATCGTGCCCCCCGCTCAAGGTGCCTAGCGACATCGTCGCTAATGATCCGAGGATGGTGCCCGGTTATAGCAATCTTGGAGATTACCTGCCCGACGATGTACATTATGATTTCATGGAGGTGCAGATACAAAGATACGAGTACGGGAAGCCTCTCGTCAAAGATGAAAGATCCCTATCAACGATGATGCGAAGATTGCATGATTGGTACTTGAAAATCTGCAGAGAGTCTGGGAGGAGGAGTACTTTGTATGTGAGAGTTAAAAAGGAGCATGACCTCGTTGGAATTGATCTGTTGCCCATTCCATTTGAGGAGTTCTTTCAGTTTTTCAATCAATTGGCCCTCGATAAAGCAACGGTCACCTGCTACTGTCTGTAAGTAGTACTACTTCTGTCATTAAGTCTCTCTATATAGCTCAACTCTTTCATTGCATGTATTTATAATTATCCTCACTATATTATGCAGATTGAAGATCGCCGAATTGAAGAAAAGACAAGTCGGTGATATTGGGTTCATTAACACATATCTCATAGATGAAACTGAGGTTAAATTTCATCCTGCAGATACCGAGGCTAACTTGCTACAATCGTTGGTAATAAATGAAAACAAAGATATAATACTCTTTCCTTACAACTTCAAGTGAGTGTTACTGTCTTGTGCGTATTCGGTTTCCCTTATATATTAGTCAAGGTTATAGTAATGTAATTGATGAGTTATGCATGCGTGTGCAGTTTCCACTATATTCTCCTAGAGATTAAGCTTGAGCAGGGACTAGTAACCGTCTTAGACTCAAGACGAAAAGATCCCCAGGACTATGCGGACATGACTCAAATGCTCGAGAAGTAAGTTAAATCGATCATTATCCACCACATCAGCAACTTCGTTCATTTACTGATATATCAAGTAATTGTTTTCTTTGTGTGACAGGGTTTGGAAAAAATTCACCAAAAAAGCTCCGGGACTCCTGAAGAAGCTGCAATTTAGACACCCGAAAGTAAGTACTATAGTAGCATGTTCCGCGCATCTCCTATTGATTCAAGCGCTAGTTTCATCAATACCATTTGGCATTCTTACTTATCAGTTTGATTGACCTCTATTTCTTGTAAAGTGGTTGTGGCAGGAATAAGGGAATAATTTCTATGGATACTACATTTGCGAGTCCATCCGCCACACGACCTGTGAGCGGGGCTACTCTGACGAACAATATGAAGTTCGTAAATAACAACATTCACAATTTTATTTTATTACCATCATTTGTGTTGAGTTTCATTCATTCATAT
>NC_041380.1:593793765-593826738 GCF_002162155.2 Triticum dicoccoides
TATATATATATATATATATATATATATATATATATATATATATATATATATATATATATATATATATATATATTGACCCCCTTCTTCAAATTAGATGTTTCAGAAGCGGGATGAACTCCAAGCACCAGCTCGCATGCGAGCAATTCAAGAGGAATTGGCGGCATTCTTTATTGACCACGTGATCGTTGAAGACGGAGAATACTATGTGGACCATGAGTCTGTATGTTAGGAGATTATATTTGTAAGAGATAATTATTGTATATATGTAGCCGGTAGTGTCAGATAGATATACGAGAACTTGTTGTTCGACCAATCTCTTGGAGAAGGAGAGGTGGTCGATATCACTTCTCTCTGTATGCATATATGTTCATGATGATTTTCTGTTTCCTTCGTTTGCTTACTAGCTAGCTAGCGTGTCTAGTCCTCTCTATATGTATGTATAGTACATAGCGTCGACCAAGCACGGACATAAGAGAGGACACTTCTCTCTATTAATTATAGCTAGCTAACACAATATATGAAACATCTAAATTAACCCCCCAAAACCCCCAAACCCCCCCTTAAAAAAAACAAAAACCCCAGCCACAGAAATGCTGACGCGTGAATGCCTATTGGTCCCGGTTGGTGCCACCAACCGGGACCAAAGGGTCTCCTGCCTGGGCTCCGTGCACAGGCCACGTGGAGGCCCATCTGTCCCGGTTCTGGATTGAACCGGGACTAAAGGGACAGGGCATTAGTACCGACCCTTTAGTCCCGGTTCAAGAACCGGGACAAAAGGCACTTACGAACCGGGACAACAGGCCCTTTTTCTACTAGTGGTGAGACACTTTCTCAAGATGCCTCCTCTCGTGACATGGTTCATATTCTGCTCCATTTATGCACTGAAAGTGATGGCAAGAATATTTTGGAACATTGATCAAAATTACAGTCACAAGACAAATTTCAATGTCGATTTGGTACGTTGGCATAGTGGCATGCTTAGTGGTTCAATGAAGCTTAGTTTCATGTGTACATTATTTTGCCTATGTAAATCACTATCAATATGTCTTACATTAGTTTGGGATTTGGTCAAGCCTTTTCATTAACAATTGAATCTATTTTGATAAGCATATATGCCTATGTCATTTCCTTGGGTGCAAAACTTATATACAATGAGTTTGATTTTCACTGTGATTATTTGAGAATACTTTTAGCATATTCTAACATACATATTGTAGCTCCCTAATGTTGCCCGCAAGTCTTTCTCATTATGGTCTTCCCTCTTCCGGTATTCCGTCAAAAATTGCTCTAGCCAGAAATAATACTTATAAACTCTTCTTAAGAAGCCCTCACTCATCATTATGCAAGTTTTTGTACTGAGATTTCTACTATTAAAGATCTATAAAGACAACTACTTACTTGTCATGACCATACTCAGTACCATGGTGGGCGAAGCTGGGGATGTATGGATGGCCATGACACGTGGGATCTACGTCGCCCTAGCCGCGTTCATCAATGACGCCATCTAGCTTATTTATACTATTTTTTATTTTATGCCTAGTTATGTAAGAAGAAAATTTAACGAGTTCTCCCCCTTGATAATTAACAAAATTAACACTATAAGATATTCGCAAAATACTAAGTTATGCATTTTGCCTGTTATAATCCAATCTTCAACACTTGCAAATGTGCTTGCACTAATTAGATACTAAAAGTATATTCTGCCAAAGGTTACATTATTATTAAGTATAGTTTGATACATTGCTCATTACAAAATCATTTGCTTGATTGTATCCCCTTAGTCCTTGGGAAACAAATTATTCAATGATGAATTAATGTATTCAAGGCATTATGATAATATATTTAGATATGTTTGTGTCTATTTAGCGTGTTTACATACCATTTCAGAGAGTTGTACAACATGTACATATAAAAATATCTTCTATGAGTTACGAGAGTTATGATTTTCCATTTAAAAGGTACGCAAATAGAAAATTATAGAGATTGTGGTTTCCACATTGCCCGTCACGTCGTTCTTGCATAGTAAATCATGCACTTTCTATTTTGTTGTTTCTTGCATGGTCATCCTGCACCTCCTTACCCCCTCACCCCCTCCCCCACCCATGCATAGAAAAACACTCTTCACTATCGCGTTACTCCCTCCCATATACTACCTCTCCACCGCCATTTTGACCCTTTCTCCCATGCAGCTGAGCACCCCCTCCCCCATTGTCACGATGTCGCCCCTCCCGACACCGAGAACCTCCCTCGCCATCCCATGCCATTGTGCCACACTCTAGTTCGCCAAGTACCTCCCGACCAGTCACACGCCATATTTCGTTCGGCCACACTACCCCGTGTGACGCCTCTTCACACGTTGCCATGCTTTATTTGTACCACCTGGGTCCTTCCCGTGATGTCGTCTCCCCTCCCTTATTGAGGAATGCCTCTTGCCTTCTATTTACTATTACATACTCCCTCGTCGGTACACTCCGCCCACGCCCATTGGCTCCTACCATGTCATCCGTTGACAGCTCACTAGTTGACCTTGCAGTTCATTATGTAAACCACACAAAAAGTTGTCCTCTATATTAACTGATATGTGAAAATTATAAATCAGGACTTCAAAATGTGAGAAATGGAAAAAAATAGGTTGTTATGTTGTATTGTAGTAGTTCAATATTTGTTTTATAGCAGTTCACTAAAAAAGGAATGCAACAATTCAGTCTACATAACACCACATCAATCCGCTTTGGAGGAATACATGGGAAGTTCACTATGTATTACTCCTTCTGTAAAAGATTATAAGACGTTTTAGAGACTTGACTCTAAAACGTCTTCTATTTGTTTACAGAGGAGTATCATTCTGCAAGACCTAACATTTCACCAGTTGAACAACGAAAGTCTCAATGTGCACATTGCAATAATTTACTATATAAAATAAGAAGTTCACTCTTCACGACGGGCTAGCGGCGGTTCTCTATCTGAAAAACTGAAGTGCACCTTTTATAAGGTTCGATAGTTCCCGACACATGGGCATAAAGTAAATAAATAAGAAAACATCAACTTAAAAAACCACGATAATTCAGAACCACACACAGTAAAAGCCTACTTTGCAAAACTACGGCGGTATACCTGATAAGCGAAAGAAATGCACTCTTCAATACAGTTGTTCACTATACAAAAAGTTGCTACCATAATTCAGTGTATAAAATACTATAGTGGTACAATACACACACATACACACAAACAAACAAACATGTTTTGGATCTTGGCCTCCCTGGAGGTCGAATTTTTGGAAAATTCAAATTTCAAAATTTGGTTTTTAAAAAATCTGATTTTTTTTGTTCAAGTAAACAAGGATGTGAGGTGTATGTGTAAAGTTTCAGGGTGAAATACGTTGAAATGCGACCTATAAAAAGACAAATTCATGGTCTAGGAGGATGAATACTATCGTGTGTTAAAAAGCCCTAGATTTGTTCTTTTTGCACAGCCCTCAATTCAACGTATTTCATCCTGGAAATTTACACACTTGAGTATTATGCCTTTATCTATATCTATATTTATAATTTTAGAACCTTTTGAAATATAAAAATATGAATTTTCATGAATTTTGAATTTTGCATTTGGAGGCCTTCATGCATGGAGGTCGGCCTCCAAAAGAAATTGCTCTTTATTTATGGATTAAGGTACGTATATATCTCATGGTGTATCTAATGGTATGGATTTGTTTTCTTGATGTAAATACTTTTATCTATAAACTTGATTAAAGTTTGAACTTTTTTTTACATCAAAAGGTCCATATACAATATATATATACATATTAGGAAATGGAGTGAGTACTCTTTTTCTTCCATTTATCCATGACAAGACCATATTTATCTGCACAACCCCGTGAGTGCGTGCAGTGATGATGAACTACTGTGGGACTCAACCTAAAGAGCGATGGGCCCACCCAGTAAAAAGGGCAAGGGCAAGTCAGTATTCGGTTGGTCATAGTGAAAGCAACTTAGCTAGTAACGTAACACATACAAAGACAGATTTGCTTATGTAGCAAGTAGTTAATCAACAAAAAGATGATTGTGGTAACATAATATCTTACCATAACATAGCGCTTCCCAAAAGAAAATGAGTCTGTAAAGTAATAATAAAGCCAGCTATGACACTAGTGCTATGATACTTTACACTATAGAGATAGTAACTTATACTAGTGTCATATGCATGGGAAAATGCGCAGGAGCTCATGGGTGCTCCACACCCCTATACGAATATTAAACCAAAAATACCAAAAAAATTCAAAAAATATCTGAAGTTCAGGTATATCAAACCTAGGTTCCCAATCTACTCCCGTGTGAAGTTCGTGAAAAAATACCAGGAAACGTATCCATGGAGAAGAAAATATTGTCCGAACAAAAACCATCCAAACAGTTTTTTCTATACATAGGATTTTTTACTTTTTTTTTGCCGTTTCTTGGTATTTTTCACGAAATTTCACGCGGTAGTAGATCGGGAAGCTAAGTTTGATATCCCAAAATTCCCAAGGAAAAAAAATCAAATTTCTTAGTTTTTTTTTTTGAATTTGTGTTCGTATAGGGGTGTGGATTATCCGGGTGCTACAAATTCACTTCCCATATGCGAAACACTAGTATAAGTTCCTCCTCACTATGACCAGCCTTCGCATCGAGTTATATAGTATTTTTTATACTTTCATGATTGAAGATAAATAAATTTGAAGTTTCTCATGCAAAAAAAGTGTGTGGCAGTCAACCAAAATGCCAATGGTTTCGAGCCATTTGCCGTCAGTCCTCACCGGTGCTCCGTTGATTCCTGGCAGCGGCCGGAGGACAAGCGGCTGCAACAGGTGACTTGTTACCGAAACAAAGAACAGACGCCCACGCACGCGCTTGGATACACGTGTGGGAGTATGTTCAGTTCTATCTTTTTTTTTATATATATACTTCAAGTTTTGGGGACACAGAGGTGCATGAACGAGCACATATAAAGCCCGTAGGCCTTTGCCGGGAAAGTTTTGTCAAGAATTTTACACGTGTCATCGGGAGCTTCGCTACACTTACGTAATTTTTAAGTTGGTGACGGGAGATCTAATCTCTCCGAAGCCGAGAGATCGCGCTCTGCTCTTGTGCTTCTGTTGCGTCAATCTCGTGGCGGTACTCTGCATACTTCGTTGATCCATTAACTCGAGCCATGGCAACTCAATGCCCTTCCACATCTAGTTTACTTGTCTGTTACACTTTTTTTTGGGGGGGTTTCGGCCAACTATTAGGTACGTGGTCAGTCGATTGCCGGCCGGAGAAGTATTGTTAATGAAATTTTATATGCTTCCTGCAAAAAAATAATGAAATTCTATATGCACCTATGTACGCTCACGGACACACGACACAGGCGCACCCCCGCGAAGGAAATCCAATGGAGATTGTGTGCTCAGTTCTCGCAGCTCCGTTGCATGAACCTCGTGGTGGTACATGCATTGCACACTACACAATTATCGCAGATTCAACAAGGACGTGTTTGATTACCTGCATCATTTTTTACCTCCTTGCATCTATGAGTCAGTTGGATCTGACTAAGCAGATGCAAGCCAGAAATCATGCTGTGGATGTTGTTTGGTAGCCTGCATTAGGAGAGCAATTTTTGTCTAAGGTTTGGTGGCCTGCATTGGCTGGCCTGATGCAACTACATGGTGTTGGTTGTTTACACTGGACATGACTAGCAAATGTGCACATGCATTGCAATGGGAGAAACACGTCTCTTGCGGTCTATCTGTGTTGTCACTTCTCTTTTTCGTCATTATCATAGATGGTGGTCACGTTGTTCAAATATTGACAACGAACGTGCTCAATCTTGATGTAATTAATTCGATCATCACACTCTAGCACGCCACTTTCACGAGCCCCTTGTGCGTCCACCTATAATTCTATAGAACACCGCCCATACTTCCTTCATTCCAAAATATAGTGCACCCGCGCTTTCCGAGGCATATGCCAAAGGATCAAACATGAACATGTCAATATATGCCAAAGGATGGCGGGGACGACGGCGACTACTCGGCGTTCATCGATTTCTTTTATTAGTTATATTTGTTATGTACCGACGAACATGTCCATATATGCCAAAGTTTGCCGAAATTTTAGCCGTGTTTAATCAAACTTCGCCGAACTTTTTTTTGAATAAATTATACACATCTGAGGGCGGCCCTGAGGCCGGCGACTGAGGACCAACTCGCCTACAGAATCTTTTTTGCGCCGGCTCACCCCCAGACGACGATTTTAGGCGTCCCCTGAAAGGCCAACGACTGGAGATGCTCTAAGAGGAGACGCCCACGCGCCCTTGGACACACAAGCCTCGTCACAGGTCCTCCCTTTGTTTTCACTTGCAGCTCCGTGGATCCAGAGGTGCATGAACGAACACATAATGCCGCCCGGAGGCCTGTGCTGCAGGGAAAGTTATGTTAAGAATTTTACACATGTCACCGGTCACATACAACCGGGAACGAAAGCAGTGACAAGAGATCTTATCTCCCCGAAGCCGAGAGATTGTGCTCTGCTCTCGCGCCTCTGTTGCGTGAATCTCGTCGTGGTACAACGTATATGCACCGGATACCTCATAGATTCAGTAACCAGGTCCATAGCAATTTCCCTTCCACATCCAGTTCTACTTGTTTTTTACTCTCTCTTGCCTTTGCGGCGTTGTACCAAGAAAACAGGGCATTTTCCATGCTGCTTTTGCTTTCCCATATCGCAGCGTTGCTAAATTTCGACGAGCATGCATGCATGGCCTATTTCCTTTCTTTTCGTGAGACATTGGTACCGTCCTGGTTCTATCCACTGTAGGAAGGTGTTCAACTAGTACTCCCTCGCAAAAAAAAGGTGTTCAACTAGTACTCCTCCAATTTCATAATGTAGTGCATATAGTATATTTTTTAAACTGTTTTGCTAAATCACATCTAGATGTGCCATAAATATTGCATATCTAAGTCTTATGTCATTGATTTTATGTTGAGATTCGTGTGTATATTTTTTTTCCTTTTTTAAAAAGTCAAACTTTGTAAATTTTGATCAAAATTATAAAAAAATAATATCTACAACACCAAATTTATATAAAAAAACTATATATAAAAAAAACGATTAATATATGTCCGCTGTAGGTGTTCAACTAGGACTCCCTCGGTCTCATGATATATCTAATGAAATGTATTTGATATTTTAGATGTATATGTGCATGGGCGAATCCACGTGAAGGACCGTCGGGGCAAATGCCCCCACTCGATTTTGAAGCCGACTTGTACTAGGCCTGCAATATAATGCAGCGCTCCCACTCAGCCCATGGCCTTTGCCCCCACTCCTTCCTCCAAAGCCCATATATAAGAAATAAGCCCATCCTATCAGCCCACTAGGGGTTCCTGGTCACGTACTAGGCCTGCAAGGCTACATCCGAGAAAGCCCGTCCTCTCTTTAGGGGAAGACGACATTAGTTTGAAGGTGAACATATCGGAAAAGGGCGGTTCAGCATGCCATCCATGGGTCGACACGTCAATGGGAGATACATTCATTCAATGACCCACCGATTACACACAAGGTAACTCACCGACAACGCATTCTCCATTTTACAGCAGTTACCCTCCCGTTCTCCATTTGATATGGTTCTCTATTTTCTTATCTCCTTGCAAAGACGGGGAGCCTGGTTTCAGCGATTGCGAACTGGCATGCCTCCACACTGCAAAAGGCGGCAGTGTTCGTGGCCGGCGGAGTCTTGGTGGTTGGATGGATCATGTACTGTTGGTGGTTCTGGCCCCGGCAAGATGTAGCCCACGACATAGAGGCCGCTGACGGGCACGCCTCGCCCCCGCCGATGCCAAGGGACATCCAAATGGTACGTGTTCCTCCCTCGCCCCCATCGTGTGCTGCTATTGACGGCAGCGCACGGTCGGGGACAGGGGAGAATCCACGTGAAGGACTGTGGGGCAAATGGCAAATGCCCGCACTCGATTTTGAAACCCACTTGTACTAGGCCTGCAAAATAATGCAACGCACCACTCAGCCCATATATAAGAAATAAAGCCCATCCTGTGAGCCCACCACGGGTTCCATGTCACGTACTAGGCCTGCATGGCTACATCCGAGAAAGACAAAACGATGTCTGGAAAGAATCGAAACCCTCGAGATGGGAGTCAAACTAATCGCCGCTCGTTGCCCTGACTGCGCGAGGTGCCCTACTCAGAATACCCACAATGGGAGTAATATAGATAGTAACATCACACTTATCTAGGCAAAATGAATGATGTGGCATGTAATTAATGAAGAAAGAGAGGCATGTGATAACATAGCTAGTTACTGTAACATCACACATATCAATAAAAGATGAGTCTACAACCTAATAAATGAAGTGATGTATAACACAACACATATGTTACTATCCACTATGGAGATGATAACATAGACTAATAACATATGCATGTTACTACTCTAAGTTATTCCCCGTTGTGACTAGTCTCAGCTTGCCTCTAGCAATATCCGTCGACGTGCGCCATTCACGTTGGCTGGCCTGCCCGCACTGTCCTCCTCTGGTTCGTGAAATTTAATACGAAAATCGCTTCGGCGTTGTTTGCCCGTTAACGGACCACCGTAAGCCCTGGAGTTAACTATTATTTATTATCTATCTCTTCTTATTTCTAGATTCTTGTGCTTTTCCAATTACATGGTAGAAACTGGGTTAAGCTTTATTTTATTAAAATATCAAACATGAGTATAATGCACCAATCGATTGAATCTAGGTTCACATAAAAATTGTATAAAAATAAGTTTGAGCATGTTAGATTATAAAGAAATATATACAATTGATTTGTCTTCGGGTATGCCTTTGATTTAATGTCTCAACTATTTGACATTGGTGTCAATGCATATGGAGATACTTGTGTTGCAAAATCTACAACGGTCATGCCTGAACTGAAATAGTCATTTTCTTAAATAGTGAATTTACTTTGACTTTTGGAACAAACTGCCATATTCTCTGTGATGAAATTATCTTATATGGAACTTTGTGATTTCGCTTCTTAGTATCGACATGCCTGTTTCTGTGATGTAAATGATCTAGCCATAAGTGAACACCTTTCCTGAGAAGAAAAGTTTCTACACATCATTGCCCCCACTTGTTTTTCATCCTGGCTCCGTCCCTGTGTATATGTTTTTCTCTACAAACTTGATCAAAGTTAGTAAAGTCTGACTTTTCAAAATATTTATACGCACTACATTATGAAACAAAGGGAGTACTAAACAATGAGTTTGTACTTTGTACCCGGACTATCAACTCTCCACTGTTTACAATCCGGTTCTTGGATCACGCTGACGCATGTTACAGGCTACTAGTCATTGGGATTTCAGCCAACTGTCACGTACGTGGTCATTCCATTGCCACCCGGAGAAGCATCAAGAAACTCTCTCAGAAAAAAGAAAATTCCCTAAAAAAAATTCCATGTATACCTACGGTCACGGACACATGGCACAGGCGCACGCCCCGGGAAAGAAATCCAAAGGAGATTGTGTGCTCAGTTCTCACGGCTCTCGTTTCATGAACCTCGTGGTGGTACATGCACTGGACACTTCACAATTATCGCAGATTTAACAACCGTATCCATGGTTCTCTTGATCTTCTACTCTGTTTGCCTTTGCGGCGTTGTGCCGTCGAGAAAGAAGCCTTTTTTATACTATGTATATGTTGCTTTTGCTTTCCCAAAACTTTTTTTTTGAAAAACTTCTCTCTTCAATCATGGCAGTATAACAAACACTAAAAATAAAAATTACATTCAGATCCGTAGACCACCTGGCGACGACTACAAGCACCGAAGCGAGGCGAAGGCGCGCCACCGTTATCGCCCCTCCATCGCTGGAGCCGGGCACAACTTGTTGTAGTAGATAGTCGGAAAATCGTCGTGCTAAGGCCCCATAGGACCAGCATCCAAGAACAGCAACCGCCGCCGATGAAAAATAACGTAGATCGGAAGGATCCAAACCGAAGACACACGGACGTGGACGAACAACGACGAGATCCGAGCAAATCCACCAAAGATAGATCTGCCGGAGACACACCTCCATACGCTCACCAACGATGCTAGACGCACCGCTGGAACGAGGACTCGGCGGGGAGACCTTTATTCCATCTTCAGAAAGCCGCCGTCGTCTCGTCTTCCTGAATAGGACACAAACCCTAACAAGATTGAAAAAGACGACTAAAAACGGAGCCCTCCCGCCGGTCCTTGCCAGGATCCACCGCGCCTCCATGGCCCTAGGGCCACCGAAGACGAGGCGGACCTGCGCCGGCGCCGGCAAGAGGCACGAAACCTAACTTTTTTTCTTGGAGGAGGAGGAGGAGGCAAACCCCTGGCTCTAGGTACGTGATAGGTATGACATCTTTCGTATGCGCCTGAGTTTTCGCTCACACAAACTATCCATGGCGTACATAGCACATCGATCGACTACCGTGCAGTTTCCTTTTTCCTCTTGAGAAAGGCCGCATGCCCATGCCATGTTTCTTCTCTTTAGGGGTTTGATACGGTGCTGACAGGGGCGGAGCCAGAAAATTTGACCATTGGGTTCACTCCATGCCTCATTGTGAGAAGTTGGTATTAATATGTGAAGTGTAAAGTCTAATTTTGCATTATGTTACAACAAAATTATGACACCCGAAAACAACATAATGAATAGAAATACGGCATCACATATCACATATTGTGTTGCATTAAAAACTGAATAGTGCAAGAATACCGATTCAATAAAATTATAAAATCACTTGTTTACATATTATGAGTAGTATTAAATAACTTTGTAGCTCCAGGTGTAGCTTCTTATCTTCGTGGAACATTGAAAATGTGACAAGTTAGTTTGATGTTATCTTTGCAAAATAATTTGTAATTTCCTTAAATATCTATACATACAGTTTTTTGGAGCATTCTCAAGAACTACATTCCATATAGCTTCATTTTGGTTTTTTGGAGCCTATCCTCTGCAAAATAATGGGTGACCTTCGTGTGCCTATATCATTTTCTGGATCTGATGACCGAGTTCTCCTTCAATAATACTACTCCATATCCTAGATCAATCAAAGTCCATGGAGAAAAATAAATCAAAAAACTAGGGCAAAAAAATCACTGCTATTAGAATAGATAGAACATCCACAAGAGAGGGGATATGGGCATATGGCGATGTCATCTAATTACCTCGGTCTGCAGGGGGCTGCTTTCCGACGTTATTGCTGGGTGTGAGCGCTGGCGTGCGGCGGCCGAGGCCGAACAGGCGAGAGGTGGAAATTGGAGAAACGAACAGACCCAGGCGTGCCGTGTGCGGCTGCGAGCGTATATACAGGCTGCGTCCGTACTCATTTGCTTTGCTCCTGGGTTTTTGCCTTTTGGGCCCTTTGTTTACCTATCCACGTGACGTGATGTGTAATTTGATGGTGTCAGCCAAGATTTTTTAATAGGTTCATATCACGCAAATACGTACCCACACGGACGTATCAGCTAAAAGTCGTTGGGTTCACTTGAACCCAACGCGTCTACGCTGGCTCCGCCGCTGGATGCTGATTGCCCATCATAGGTGGTCAACTAGACAACTACTAACATACACTCTACGTATTGCTCATAAAGACATCTCCAACGCTGACCTCTAAATCGGACACCGTATCTGTCTGGACAGTGATCGGGAGACGGCCATCTGAGTGTGACCCCCTACATTTCAAACCAAATTTCAGTAAATCAGAAGAATTACATGCAAATCGGATGATTTTTCATATAAACCGAAGCACATTCATTACGTTCTTGACATTTTTCAGTAAAAAAGTACGACCAGACCTAAACCTAGCCTGCGGCGGCGCCCATCCTCCAAGTATCCATGTCCGGCGAGGATGAGACCCGTGAAGTGAAGGTGTGGTCGCTGGCAAGGAAGAGTAGGGCATGGGACACGAACCGCCCACTTGGGACACGAGGCCCCGCCTCCTCCCATGAACTACTCCCCCTCGGTTTGGGAAGGTTCTAGAAGCTTCCTAGAGAAGGGTTTTTTCCTTTCGGGTTTTTCTCCTTTTCTTTTTGTTTTTTCCTTTATTTTTTTATTTTTTATTTTTTTCATTTTCGATTTTTCTTTTTTTCTTTTTTATTTAAAAATTTCCTGAACATTTTTTTAAATCAGTAAACTTTTTCAAATCTGGATGAACATTATCTGAATTCAAAATTTGTTCATTGAATTAAAAAAATCATCAAATTCAAAAAAGTTTCACCATTTTTTAAAAAAACTCCTTATTTTTGTAAAGAATCTTAAAATTCATAACAATGTTCATTGAATTTAAATTTTGTTCATGAAATACCATGAATGTTCATTTAATGTCAAAACATGTTCACCATATTTCAAAAAATGTTCAATTTTCAGAATTTGTGAATATGTTTTAAATTCGTGAACATCTATTGCTTCATTAAAAAAATTGAAATTCCAAATTATTTTGAAATCTCACACTTTTTTTAAAGAAACAATAAACAAAAATATAAAACAAAAGAAAGGTAAAAAAAACAGGGGAGCCCCGCACCTGGGCCGGCCTGACCTTGAGCGTGGGAGTTTGAGCCTTGAGGTGACGCATGCAGGGGGCTCTCTTGGGATTTTTATTATTATATTTATGTACGCGTTTTATGGATTTTTGATTTTTGCTCGGTTTTCCCTAGGTTTTTGGGGGAAATTTGAAGTTTGTGTATTATTATTTAGGAAATTTGCAGTTACGTGATTTGAGATTTTAGGAAATTTGAGGTTTGTGTAATTACGTGGCTTTGGAGGGGAATTTGAAGTTTGGGGAGAAAAAACCACGTAAAAGGTTTCCGAGATGCACAATTATTTAGGGAAAAGTTTTAAGTTTTTTATTTTTTACGTGGTTTTTCTCAAATTTCCAAAATTAAAAACTTCACGAAATTAAAAAATATCTGTGAATTTTAAAAAAAATACATATTGAAAACACTGTTCACAAAGTCAAACAATGTTTAAGAATTGAAAAAAGTCCATGAATTCCCAAAAATCATGTATTCACAAATGTAAAGATCCAAAAATAGTTTGCGAATATGAAAAATGTGCATGAATTTTAAGAAGTTTGTGTATTTGTTGTGTATATTTACTACTCATGCATGCATAGATTTACTTCTGCAAAAGCCACAATTGTGCATCTCGGGAAGGGGACAACGCATTTGTTTTCTTCCACGAGAGGAACAAATTTTCTTCTCCCAAAGGCACAATTTTGCTTTCTAAGAGAGGTACAGTTGTGCCTCTCGGAAAACTAAAAATAAATATGTCTTTTTTTTTCTTCCGCGAGAGGCACAGGTTTTTTTCTTCCGTGAGAGGCACAGATTTTCTTCGCATGAAGGCACATGCTTGTTTTCGCGAGAGGCATAGTTGTGCCTTTAGGAAATGGAAAAAAATGGTGAAAAAATCATGCTTCCGGCTTGAATTTGTTTCTTCCATTTTTTCTCATGGAAAAAAGCTCGTTAAAACCTATTAACATGATATCTAGTTTCAAAGATATCGACGCACGGTGAAAATAGTTCACGATTAGGATGCACGGTTTAAGTGATAAAACATTTTGAATAAATAAATATAAAAAAACTCATAGGTTGCGAGAAGTGACGCACCTGTAGTGCACCACTTGTCACAAGGTAGGATGGTGTTAGTGACCTTTACAAAGGGTGCCCATAATTTGTGTTTTGTGATAGCGTATTTTCAGCTGCTATGTCCGGGGTGCTAATGTGTGTGTCGTTCACGTATCTGCGCGACATGGCCATGGCCCAGCAAGCGCAAGCAGATGTAGCGAGATAATTGAAAGCCCATTTTCTTTCTGTTTTCGTTATTTTGACCTTTTTATTTTTCTCAGATTTTTGGTTTTTCAAAAAATAAATAAGAAATACAGGAATAGGCTGAGAATTCAAAACAATTCAAGAATACAAGAATTGCTAGTTAATTCATAAAATGATCATGATTTTGTTTTATTTTTATTAATTAAAAAATGTTGAGAAAATAGAAAATTAAAAATTTTAAAATATTCCTAAATAAAAAACTTAACGAAATTAAAAAAATATCCGTGGATTTCAATTTTATTATCGAATTTAAAATAATGTTCAAAAATTGGATTTTTTTAAAGAATTGGAAAACGTCCTGGAATTTCAAAAAATCATGTATTCACAAACGTAAAGATCAAAAAATTGTTCGTGAATATGAAAAATATGCATGAATTTTAAGAAGTTTGTGTATTTGAATAATATTTTCCAGTTTGAAGAAGTACATAAAAAATAACTAGCAAAAAATGCGGAAAAACAGTGGTTTGTTACAGTACTCAAAACGGGCGCCCAACGGTTTGCTATAGTACTTGCCTCTAAGGCCGGCCCACACTCACCTGTTGTGAGCGATCGATGCGATAACACTCGCAGCAGGCAATACATAGCATTCCCGCAATGTCTGCCTCTTCTCTGCTCATATCTGATGTTCCACTACTACAAAGTCATTGGAGACCACCAACCCCATATGCCTCTAATACAAACTTTAAATTCAAGACTCTCATTCTTTTTTCTTTTTGAGAAACTTTCAATCTATTCACAATCAATTATGGTTGTATTGATTACACCAGAGGTAATAAAAATTACAAACTGGTTTCTGGACCACCTAGTGAGAACTACAAACGCTGAAATAAGCCGAAGACACGGCGCCGTCATCGCCCCCATCGGAAGCTGGAAAACTATTGTAGTAGACATTTTAAAAGTCATCGTGTAGTGCAAGATTATGTTTTTGATTTTTTTTATTATTTGCACAAATTTTAGTTATCTAGAATGAAGATCGGACAAATTAACAAATTTCAGGTGAACCTTTGTTTCTGGAAAGGTTTCTAAAAATGGAGAACCTCAAAACAAGATGAAAATGTTGGTTCCACACTTGAGCAGAACAATTGTAGTGTTTGTTGTGAGAGTTTAGGAAATTATGCAGTTTGTCACCGTCTCAGCGTCAGATCAACTAGTAGACAAGGAACTACTTCCTCCCCTCATTATTACACGATGTTTTGAATATTTTAATATAGATTATATACAAACTAAAATGAGTGAACAAACATACTAAAATGCATTTATAAACATCCGATTAAGATAAAGTTAGAAATATTATAATAGTTAACAAAGGGAGAAACATATTTCGTGGAGCCTACCAATCAGCATAACTGAATATTTTATATGTCACATATTTTGTCTTACTCGACTGCAAATTAGCTCATTTTAAGCTACTTTTACAAATTTGTTCATCGAATCTAAAAGTTATTCGTCTTGCTACGAAAGGTTCATCGAGTAAATTTTTTAATATTGCCTTGGTGCACTGGTTCAGTTGTATAAATTTCTTTGTATGGATCTTTAGAAATTAGTCCCTCTGTTTTTAAATATAAGTCTTCTTAAAGATTTTAAAGCATGTATATAGACATATTTTTACAGCGTAGATTCATTCATTTTTTTATATGTAGTCTGTATTAAAATCTTTAAAATGACTAATATTTAGGAATCGGAGGAAGTAGACGATACTATAAGCATTGCTGCAGGAATTGGTTGCGCTGCCAAGAAATGTTTGAGAGAATTGATCATACAGGGATTACTCAGCCGGAAGTTAGAATAAATGCTCAACATATTACTGCAAGTAACGAAAACAAAGATGGTGTCAGATTCGTCTCACGGGGCAGGGAGGGTTTGGATGACCGAAAAGAGAAACTGCTAGTACGAACAGAGTAGCGGCACATGCTCGCTTGCTTGTGCATTGAGATGATGTCAGCGGCCGAACTCCGCCACACATGAAGGGGAGCCAGCGACGACGACGACCGCGGACACGTGCAGCACGACGCGGCACCGCATGGCAACGCGCACCGTGCGCCGCCCGTAGAGCCCGCCGAGCACGCTCACCTTGCCGTCCATGGCCGTGCGGCTGGTGAGCCACACCTCGCCGCGGCCGAACAGCACCTCCCCGACCACGGCTGGGGCGACCCTGTCGACGAACACGTCCATGCTGCCGCGCACTCGGCTGGCACTCCGTGCCGACGACTCCCCTGGCGGCGCGCTCCCGAGGCCCACGCGGTCCGGCACGCCGTCCAGGAAGATCTCCGTCGTGCTAGCTCCGAAGCGCATGGACGCGTAGTTTGGATTCCGGATCATGATCCAAGCGGCCAGCGTCGCGTTGATCCGCAGCGGCGGGCGGCCGTCGGGAACCGCCGCGAACCCCACGTGGAAGCGCTCCACGGTGACGGAGTCCATGGTCAGGTCAGGGTCCCGGACCCGCAGCACGGTGAGCGACAGGACGAGGATCACCACGGCGGCCAACGCGGCGAGCGCGGCCAGGCCGCAGCACGCGCACCGCAGAAGCCGGGTCCGGTGGGCAGGAGCAGGACTCGCCGCATCGCCGGCATGCCCGTCCTCGGTGTCGGCGTGGACGACGGCCTTGGACTTAGTCTTGGCCTTGGCGCCGTCATAGAGGACGGCGGGCTCGGAGGAACCTTTCTTGCTGGGTTTCGTGGGCGTGGCGTCCGCCATGAGTTGTGTGTCGTGTGTGTCGTGTGTGGCGTGGCATGGCACCGGGCCACTGGCGAAGTGGGAATAGCCGCCGGGCTCGAACGGCGGGGCGGTTGGGCGCTGGGGGATTTATGGCGGGTAGCCGTCGCAGGCGGCTGGTGCAATTGATCTGGTGGTTGGAGGTCGCACTCGGGACGCCATTTTCGTATGGCGAGCTTGAATTCGGTCAATGAGTGCGGTGGACACTGCTAACCGCTCGCGTCGCTGCAGTCGACGGGTTGACATGGACACGACCAGTACCTTCATGACTGAGCTGCTTTGCGCTCCCTGAGGGCTTGTTCGGTTAATCCTCTCCCCAAGAGGATTGAAGGGGATTGGCAAGGATTGATTTGTATTTTGACTTATAAGAGGTTTAAATCCCCCTCAAACCCCTTCAATCCACTCGGATTCGCACGCAACCGAACAAGGCTTGAGAGGGGCAGCCCAACTGAGAGCACGAAATTCATCCTCGGCCTTGCTTCTCGCATTTACTTCAAATTTTGGACACCCCTCAAAAACAGAACTTCAAATTTTGGACCAAGCTGCTTTGCGCTCCCTTACACTGACGCGCCCAGACGGACGCGGCCCATAACTGATCTTTCCATTAGATTTTTCTTCTTTCATTCAGATGTATTTTTTTACTACTCTACTTTTAAAATTTTAAATTCATTTATATTTCGAAATATTATAAATACATATATATTAAAATTTAATTTACTTCAAATTTTAAAAGCGCTCGTTACGCATTTACAAAAAGTTCAAGTAGTGTAAAAAATGTTTGTTCTCAGAAATCTTAGAAATTTTTGTATCATTAAAAATATGTTTCTGACATTTAAAATATGAAAAAATAATTAGAAAGTTTCTTCATGACATTTCAAACAATTAAAATTGTGAAAATTTCTTCTAATGGGTTATAAAAAGTATTCATGTCATTCAGAAACATTATTCATCACATTCAAAATATTCATGCATTTCAAATATATGTTAATACTCCCTACGTCCGGAAATACTTGTCATCAAAATGGATAAAAGGAGATGTATCTAGACGTATTTTAGTTCAAGATACATCTCTCTTTATCCATTTTGATAACAAGTATTTTGGGACGGAGGGAGTACCATTATTAAAAATATATTATACAATGTAAAAGATGCTCACATAATTCAATAGAAATTTTCTGACACCTAAAAAATGTTTGCACATTTTTAAGAACTACTCATGAAGTTTATGATTAATATTAAGTACATGTCCAAATATTTTAACCATTTATTCAAAAAATATCGAATGTGCACTTAAAAATATCAAATGTGTATCTAAAAAAGAAACAAAGAAAACCAAAGTAACTAAAAGAAACAAAGAAAACCAAAGTACAATGAAAAATGAAAGAAATCATTTTTCAAGAACAAATGAAAACCAAACTTATAACAATGAAAAAAGAAAAACGGAACTGATGAAGAAAAACCAAAAAATGAAATCAAAGGAAAAATAAAGAAAATAAAAAACCTAGTAAAAACAAAAAACGAATTGGAGAGATCCAGTGGAAACAATAAAACCGGAGGAAAATCAAAGGGAAAAATGAGAATCAGAGAAAACCGTTGAAAAAATAAAGAAACCCGAAAGATAAAGAAAAAATGGAATGAAAAATCTGAAGCGAACTAGTGGGCGAACGGATAGCTGCGAGGGTAGGGTGCGAGCGAATGAACGGGCTGGCCCTGTGTTGTAGGCAGCAGGGAAAACCCTTCAACGAACCATACATCCCGCTGTATCCTATTTGATGCGCGTTTCATCAAAATAGTCGACCCAAAGCACACATACGCACGGGTGATCTATAATAACGGCCCAGCCTATTTCAGCAGTCCAGTTTTAGCAGTTTGGGAACCTTCTAGAAAGTTCTATAACCGAGTATTTTCTAGTTGTCTTGTACTACTAGATTTCCTGATTTTCGTTTTGTTTTTTATTTTATTTCTGTTTCGTCTTTTAGCTTCATTTTTTCTTCTCTGATTTGTTTCTAGAATTCATAATTTCTAACTTTTTAAAGAAATATTTAAAAAGTGTACACTATTTCGAAAAAAATTCACTATTTTTAGAAGGGGGGTTTTAAACACTATTTGTATTTTCCATTGCTCAAAATTTCAAAAGTTGTTCCTTAAAAAAATGTCCTGTTTTTGTAAAAAAATGTATTTTAAAAAATCACATTTTCATACAAATGTTCAGAATTTTAGATTTTGCTTAGAGTTCGAAAAAGTTCAAATTTCAAGAATTTGTTTGCTTTTTTGAAAAATTCTGTAATTTTCAAAAGTTGTTTAAAATATCATAAATTGTTTTCGTTTTTTTAAATGCACGTGTTTCTAAAAAATATTCACAAGCTTTAAAATTGTTTGGTTTTGGCAAAACTACTATTTGTTCACAAATTTTAGGACCGGGCGCTACATGCCCGTGCTTGAGCAAAATGGTTGTACAGTGAACACCGCTACTGTAAACATAGTTACCGTGAACGTCCGGTGTAGTGATCATTCGATACAGCGCCATTTTGCTGGCTGCCCAACAAGGTTGCCCCTGTCCGACACATTTTTGTTGTACGCAATAAGCGTCATATAGGAGTTCCCCTCTCGCGCTTCGGAACAACTAATCCTAAGCCAACTTGCCAAGCTTCCACAATTTTTGGCCAAGATGCTAAATGTTGTAGTGCACTGCTGCTAAATATCAATAGTTTAACCGAGCTGTGGTAACAAGCTTTACCATTTTAGTATGTGTGCTATTATTGGGTTGGACGGAATCTTAGGAGCCTATGGGCTGTGAGGTTATATGCCTACCGGTGCACCGATCTCAATAACTTAATTCTAACCTTGCAAAAGACACTCATTTATTGAATGTGCGATGTCGAAATGTGTTTGGGCATTGACATCAGAAGGGTTCATGAAAGCAATAGCATATTCTCACGAAGTTGCTTGTGGAGACTTTTGTTACATTATTGCCTATATGGCACACCAGACGAACGATTATTTATGAAGATCGTTCTCTCAACCTGTTGTCCATTAGGTTTTTTGTTCAAAACTTCTTGGAGGAACTCCAAATATATGAGAAGAGGTCATTTGCATCTGCTATGAAATCAAGATTGCAACGTGAACTTAAGTGAAGACTAATGTTGACGCAACGACCAGAAAAAATGATGCAAAAATTGCTATTGTTGTCGTGGTAAAAAACAAAGACGACGAGTTCATTGTTGCTTCATCGGTCACTTTTGAGGGAATCATGGATCCGGAGATACTTCAGGCGCGCGCATGCAGGGAGGCTCTATCCGTGTCCAGTGACCTTTTGCTATGCAATTTGTTCTTTGCTTCAAATTTTTTGCGAGTGATCAAGTCGGTGGAAGATTGCACGGCAGGAGCTTATGCGCAAATTAGTCAGGAGATTAATCCCACCAGTGCATCTTTCGATTCGGTGTCCTTTGTTCGTGAAAAAGGGAATTGAATATGGAAGCTCATTGATTAACTCATAGTGTTGTTAGTGATGATTGCGTATGTTGTTTGTAACTGACAAGTCAACCTATAGGTGCTTGTATCCCAGCTTCTACTAACTTCTGAATAAAGGGATATAAATTCTTTTCAAAAGTGTAATTTAATTCTAAAATATCAAAATTTACGAGGATACAAATTATGTACATATCCATCATGGTATAGTCCTCTCAAGAAAAAAAGATATCACGGCATAGAATTTTAGATCCAAATTAATGGCATACACATTTAGAGGCAGAGACATTATAGGAAAATTACAATGTCTTTTTGGGCAAACTAACACCATGTTTTATTCATTCATCTAGCAAAGTACACATTACAGGGAAAAATGTCCTAGATACAAAGACAACTACTCGTTCAATGTCGAACTCCACATGGAAACCACTAGTAAGACTGAAGACTCCTCTGCAAAAACATAATTAAACCATCGTAACTACAAAGGTACTCAACAAGACTTACATCAAAATTATCTAGTTATGCATCAAGTATCACAAAAGGGGACTGTGGGATTTTATTGCATAATGCTAACTTTGACTCTTGGCTATCCCGTACTACCATGGTGATCAACCATGGCGCCCTTGTCATGGTGACCTTCAAGTCGTAGGTAATCAACAAACACTCGATATGTTGTCCAGGAAGCACACAGTAGGTGCTCAACAAAAGTGCATGCGAGAAAGGTGTGTGTGTGTGTGTGTGTGTGTGTGTGAGAGAGAGAGAGAGAGAGAGAGAGAGAGAGAGAGAGAGAGAGAGAGCATGTGTGGACTGGCATGTTGGCTTTATATGAACCTTGCCATAAAGTCAAATGATGTGAGTTTTTTGGTACTAGTTCAAAACTGACAATAAAACACACCGGTCTAATTGAGTATGAAGGCACATTTAGAGCAACTATAGCAGATTCGACAAAAGTTGAATTTCCAAAACTACCAAAAGGATGATTGCCAAAAATTCTATAGTCTGAATTACTCAGTAGCAAAAACGGAATTGCTACATTCAAGCCTTCAGATTACATTGTCTTGGGGGACCCACTCTTCAGTGGGACATCCTTTTTTCTCAATCTCCTTTTCAAGCCCATCATGTGATGGGGACAACATGAAGTTCCTTAGACGCTAAATATGGAGGCTGTTAGGCCAAATATTGAGAGTGTTTCATCAATTATGGCCATGGGGCAACACATGATGTATCTGCTACAATGCTCTCTTTTTCGCACAACCTCCATATTGACAGTTATTAGCGCAACTCTATCAGAGTTGGTTGTCATATGTCTCCGATACGTATAATAACCGCCGATATGGCAATTTTGGCTAAAAAGTCTACTCTAGCAGAGTTGTCAGATGGATCTAGATAGCCATAGCTAGGAGGATGCTCCCAATCCAGTCTGTGAGCCTCTATATTTGGAGGCTCTGCGGCGTTGGGTTGGAAGGTGCTCCATCCGCCCACCGCTCTCATGTGAGGGAAGTTTCACATCCCTTCGCCGCCTACGATGTTCATCTATTCTCGTGTTTGTCAATTAATGGCGGGTCTCACATGTGAATTGCCACAACCTTTCCGCCACGTTTCCCGCCCATTTTTTCCTCTATCCGCCAAGTTTTCCTGCCAGCCGCCGCTATTAAAAAGGTAGTTGTCATGTTCGATAGGTTATATCCCCGCCGTCCACAACCGCTCTTGAAGGAGGAGCGGATCTCCTTGAAGTGCCGTTCAAAGTTATACTAAGAATTAGGTGAAGCACTCCAGTGAAATCTTTAGATGCTCCACTGTATGCTTAATATAATTTTAAAATCAAGCTTGAACCTTCATTTGCCATGCTGGAGTCTGTGTTTTTTGTGAGTAATACTAGCAAATTGTGCTTTTGAACTGTAGCTCTAGGTGTGAAATTGGAGGAAACGTTGTAGTTAATAACAAGTGGGAGCTACATGTAAGAAAATGTTGGAGACTATGTTTATGGCGGCTTTGAGTTTGCGCATCGCCTCTCCAGTCTTCATATTATTATTATGGAGCATGTTTCATATGACGGATGACATTTGATATTATATGCTAGAGTTGTTTTTATAAAGTTTGGAGGTATATAGCGACTCCACTGCCGCTCCTACAAAGCGATAAATAAATTTACAAGGGATTGGTGTCTTTTTATTGGGGTTCCCAAAAAAAGGGAATACATTGGTTTTCAAAATCTAACCTCACCTGTGGTGGTTGTTTATAGTCAACTTGTAAGCCTATTATTAAAGGGGAGTTGATAGTTCACCTCACCTTCTCCTCTGGTTTTCCACCCTAGGTCCTCTCTCCTTTGGTTTCTTGTTGATTCTTTTGGTAATTTCAACACATGCCGCATAAAAATAAAAACCAATATAAATAGAGTAACTTAGAATCTAAACCAAATCAACATTTCATCAAAACCATGTGATACATTTACTCAATTAAATCAAAATCAAATCTTACCAAAATCTCAACTAAATCAAAAATTGCCTTTCGATAGTCATACCCCAATCAAATCATATCAAAACATCAACCAAATCAAAACTTTACTTGTTTTCACCTACCCATACTCAAATCAAATTAAATCTTATCAAAATCTAGAATTTGATACGTGTAAGTTATATCATACAAAGTTGATACACTACACCACAACACTGCATCCCCGACAGCCAAGTTGGCTGGGAATACAAGTTATAACAACAAACAGTCGGTCGGGAAAAAGTATTGCCGACCAACAAGGTCTGTTGGAGAAAGTCCATACTGGAAAGCCCTTTCCCGACCGACATATCTTTCCCGACCGACTGCTTGTTGGCCAAGGAGTATCTTTCCCGACCAACAATCTGTTGGGCCTACCACGGGCCTTTCCCGACCGACAGTCTGTTGGGGCTGTCATGGGCTTTTCCCGACCGACCATCTGATAGGGTAATCTTTCCCGACCGACTATCTGACAAGGCTACCATGGACCTTTTCCGACCGACTACGAGACAGGGTAATCTTTCCCAACCAACATACCGTTGGGCCTCATGGGCCTTTCCCAGACGATGGACAATCTTCTGTTTCCCCTCACATAGCTACATTTCACTTTACCATCAGAACATCAATCAAGTTACATAATTCACAACAGTAACATTCATGTCGACCAAGAATAATATATCAGAACCAAACAATTATAACACACATTCATTAATTTTTACATATAAATAGTGCATATGTTATGAACCAATGGCCATCCAAGTTTCCTATAAACTGATGTAACTAATGAAATAGAGGAGACATTATGGTTCATTGTCTGAGAGCAAAAATTCCTAGTGTTGTTTACTGGATTTTTTCTAAGAGGCACATCATCTGCCTTGGCTCCTTGTAGTGGGCAACTACATACCCATCCTCACAGCCTTCCACCAACATCCTTGCATCGTTCTCGTACTTGACATCAAAGCCTTCATTCTACATCTCATTGCAGAACATCCTCCAGCTTGAACATCTGCAAGTAAAAATCCCGAGTTAATATTCTGCATCTGCTTCTGGAACACTTCTCAGAGAACATATTAGCAGTTACATTGCACAAACTCTAGCCTCTCTAGGTTTCCTATTTTTCAAAATCAGAACAAAATTTCAGGGGGGAGGGGGGCTACAAAATGATATGATTTTATTTTTGAAATACCAAAGTATGACCACAAGTTGCAATTTGTATCATGTTAAGCATATTGATCCTATCTGCTTACAGAATACATTTCTAACACCAATTACATATAAAAGCTTCTCCAAAACAGAGTACTACCAAAATACAACCTTCTTTTGAGGAAGTACCAAAATACTACTTAACCACATAGTTTTACCTTTCCATTTAGTGCAAAATCGTATGAGCTAATTAGAACTTTTCCCAACATGAATCAAAACTAATAAAAAAGCAAAATCAAAAGAATCAGACTACACTACAGTACATCAATAGGAAGGATACAAGTAAAATTACCATCGGACAACACTAGTGGAAGAGGTGAGGCAGAGTTGATGATGTTCTGCTTTCCTACCCAACGCTCGACACCATCACATAGCGTCACTGCCCGTCGTGAGCATCGCCAAAGTTGTTTACTACAAACAGCCTGGTGGAGTGCTCATCTTCTAAGTAAATGACCTGTGGTGCCCAGGTTCGCCCTGTCAAAGCTCCGCCAATTAATAAGCCAAGGTTCAGAGCAACATATTTATCAACCATCTTTTGTTACTCTGTCAAATATTGAGTAGAAGGTGTACAGTAACTATGGACCCAGCGATGGCCGAAACAGCAGCAAGCAGATGAACCTGGGATGCGCGAGTACGACAATGGGCCCTGCTGCTAGCTGCTGCATCGACTGTGGCGGCCTGTAAGGTTGCAGAGGCGCAACAGTAAACCGGTTCGGGGTTGAAGGGGATGCTGGGGTGGGCTGGGAATCCTGCAGCACAACACTCCTGATTAAAATTCATTCACCCTCGGTGGAATTAGAATACTTTCAAGCAGTATTGTCTCTGATAAATGAAACTATAAAACACTGCAACAAAGATTCTACTACTTCCATCATTTAATATACATGGAATTTTGATTAAGGACATACTATTGTAGATAAATATTCATAACACGGAGATCATTTGGTCCAGAAGATATAATAATATATCGACTTTATTTAATTTAGATTTATTATGTGAGGACACTGGAAGCAGTGTAAATTGAACAGAGGAGGCAGGACACCCCCGACACCTTACCTAACATTATTCTTATTTCATTTGTAGGATTTCTTCCATTAAACCTGGTAACATGTTTAGAAATACTTTCATAAATCTACATATATATGTAGCAGAAATTGCAACAACTAATCAACGATATAACTACTGCCTTGAATCTGATTAGTACTACGCAGAATGTAGAATAGCTACATAATAATTACATGGGAAAGAAAATAAGGAAGCAAACTATGGGGAAATTAAACATGAGTATAGGCTGGACAAATAACATCTTCTATAATCGAGAAAAAGAATCAAAATACAGTACTGATGCTTAATGATATGTCAACAGAAAATATGGCAATGAAGAATTTTCTATGAGAAAATCAGTAACATGAAGAGTATCTAGAAGGCTTGTTACATATGCTCCCTTCTTCTGGAAACCATCGAACAGATTAGTAACAAGTTAGACTTTCTTAAAAAACAAATACTCGTAAAGTATCTCTATGAACCTGAGAAATTTTCATCCGGGGAGCAAGAGGCTAATGGATTCATGGATGGATCCGGGCCTAGTAAGTTACCTGCACGTCCTGCGCGTTGAATGGAGGAGGGCTCGTTGATGAGGAACCAGATCCTGGAGACATCGAGGTTGGTACCGGAGCAGATGACGCCGCTCACCTCGAACACAACCCTGGAAGCTTCAAGGCGAGGTAGGTGAGGACGTCGACGGGGTTGGACACCACGAGCAGCAGCGCCTCCGGGGAGTGCTTCACCACGGCCGGAGGGGCAAGATCGATGGCGTTGGGCGGCGGTGGGACGGGGTGGGGATCGATTGGAGGAAGCCCCGGTCGGCGTCGGGCGGCGGTGGGAGGCGTGCGGATCGACCGGCGTGGGGGGCGGAGGCGTGGAGATCGACCGGCGTGGAGGCGGCAGCGCGGAGATCGGCCGGTGTGGAGGCGGCGGCGCGGAGATTGACCGGCGTGGGGAATGAATGCGTACGAAGGAAAACTAGGGATTTGGCTGATGTGTGCGCGGTGTGACTGTCTGTTGATTTTGGGAGAAAAGTTCGCGGGTTGGGTCGGCTATTCGCGCTGAAAAATTGGCTGTTCGCGCCCCAAAGGCCCATAGCATCGCACTGTTGGTCGGGGTTATTTACCGACCGATGGTCCATGGGCCATAAAAGAATTCCCAACCGACACTTGGACGGTACACGTGGTAGTATTCCCGACCGACCGCAGGTCACCGTACAGAGTTTTCCCGACCCACAGTCCGTTAGAAATTTTCATGGCTGACTGTGGGTCGCCAATAGTGACCTTTTTCTAACAAACGTCGGTAGAAATTCTGGTGCGTGGTGTAGTGATATTGAACCACTAAAATAGATATGCCTCACTGCAGCGCACGGGCAAATAGCTAGTATAGAAAACGTGCTTACCGAAATGCTGTGTTTTTTTATGCACACTGCTGCTATTCTGAAAATAACGAGTACTTGTGTGTTCGAATATACTACTATAAACAAAGAGCACTTGGTCCCTATAAAAAAACAAAGAGCACTTGGACTTGATGTCAGTTGGTGGGCGCGATGCGATCGGTGCAGTGCAGCCGGGAGAAAAGGACGAAAGGAGATGCCGACTCAGCACCGTCCATCCGGGGATTCGCGCCGCGTGGGGTCGCGCATGCACACAGCCGAAGCTTCGTTCGTGCCTTTCCCTTTCCCGTTATCAAATTCCCCCCGCCGCAGCGCCAACCCATGCACGCAACGCAACGCAACCCAACCCAGAAACTTCAACCACGCGTCGGCGTCGCGAAATATCGCCAAGTCGCACGTAGTGGCACTAGCAAAACTCTTAAAAATCGCACTCGGATTCTACGCGCCTCTGCACGTGGTGCCCACGCCGCGGCGCCGTCCGCGGTCGGCACCGCGCTCTGCTCCTCCTGCGCCCACCTATAAACAGGCGCACCGCGATGTTTCCTTGGCGTGCTTCATCCATCACCCGCGAGGCTGAGCGATCGAGCTAGGAAGAAGCGGAAGAGACCAGAGGAGGGGAGGAAGAAGCTTGGGGTTGCCGGCCATGGCGAGCCTGATGGACAAGGCCAAGGGGTTCGTCGCCGACAAGATCGCGCACATGCCCAAGCCGGAGGCGTCGCTGGACAAGGTGACCTTCAAGGGCATGACCCGCGAGGCCATCACCGTGCACAGCCACGTCAACGTCACCAACCCCTACTCCCACCGCATCCCCATCTGCGACATCTCCTTCAACCTCAAGTGCGGCGGCAAGTAAGTTCCACCCCCCATCTTCACCTTCTTCTTTCTCCTCTCATTTGCACGATGAGGATGAGATCCATCCATCCATGGATCTGAGTCTGACGGCGCGATCCTGTATAACAACAGGGAGGTGGCGAGCGGCACGATCCCGGACCCGGGCTGGATCGAGGACAGCGGCGAGGTCACCAAGCTGGAGGTGCCGGCCAAGGTGCCCTACGACTTCCTCATCTCGCTCATGAAGGACCTGGGGAGGGACTGGGACATCGACTACGAGCTCCTCGTCAAGCTCACCATCGACCTCCCCATCATCGGCAACTTCACCATCCCGCTCGACACCGCCGGCGAGTTCAAGCTGCCCACCCTCAGCGACTTCTTCGGCGGCTCCGCCAAGACCGAGGAGGCCACCGCCTAGGCATGAGCTCCATCTAGCCCTGCTGTGCAGTCTGCATCCGCATGCCTGTACTCTGCGTTCGTCACAATAATGAGAGCAAATATGATGATTTCTTTCCACTTTGTCTCGATGACTTTCGTCAAATTAAGCAAAGATCTGCAAAATATCTCCGTGATCAGCAAAGATCAGCTTGTTGCCACCAGACTCGCATTCGGCAGTAAATTAGCGAATACTCCTTCAATTGAAGAACGAGTCCCGAAAATATCTTTTAGATCACGTATCGTTGGTGCAGGCAGAACATAGCATCTATAGATTCGTGCGCGATTGCTAAGAGCATCTTCAACGGTATATCTCCTCCGTTATTTTCAACGGCTGTCACATCAAACTTTTTGTGATACGAAGTTACAAACGAGAAACATTAGGGACGCTAGAGACAAAAATAGAGATGTTCTGTTCCTAAAGAAAATAGAGATGTTCCTTTCTCAGAAATCCTATTCCTGCGTGCATCGTTTACAAGCTTGGGAGGAATAAATCAGGTCTAAAGCGCAGCAGTGCAATCATCTTTTGAGGGACTTCTTTTTTCCGATTTATCCATCAACTGTCAATGTAGTACAACAAACACTAAAAGTAGAAATTACATCTAAATGTCTAGCTACGAGTACCGTACTCAAACTGTTGTAAAGCTGATAGTGCGACAAACTCACTCAGATTTTCAAGTAATTCATGTGAACACGGAAAACCTCTCGCACATCGGATCCTATGCATGAATCCTAAAGCACTCACTCCCATGTACTCTGCTGAGCACGAATCCTAAAGCACTCACTCCCATGCACTCTTCTGTGCGAACTACAAGCAGATGGCTTCTAGATTTTTAAGCAATTCATGAGAACGCCCTCACGCACTTTGGGTCTTGAATCTTATAGGGTTCGCTCTTATGTATTCCTCTTATGTATTCCTCTGAGCGAACTAGGAGCTGGTGGCATTTTTTTTTTTTTGCTTCGATGGCAATTTGAACTAACATTTTGGGATGGCAATTTTAGTTTCTAAAGCATAACAATTTTCAGCTTTTTCTGTTGATGTAGCACAACAATTCCCTTCGGTTGGCATGGCGATTCCTTAGCATGGTAATTTTAGTTTAAAATATGTCAAATCCTTTACAACAACATGACAATTTTACCTGTTCTCGCATGGTAATTCTGGAACGGTCGTTGTGAATGGGTTTTCGAGCGAACAAAACATTCATTCATTACTCCTGCCTGGAAGAACGATCATTCGCTCGAGTTATCCCTGAGCTAACGTCTGATGTATATCGCTGCCCTAGCTTTATAGCAATCCAAGTAAATATTCGCCGCATAAGACGAATTAAAGTCTATTACTCTGCATATGTATAGTGGTCACAAGAATGACAACAAATTGTGTTGTCTCCATCTCTGTCTCATTCTTGCTGGTCTGAGATTGACTTGTTCCAGCAGAAAGATCTATATGTCATTCACAAGTAGTTACTTGAGGAAGAACATGGATGAAACATGTCTCCCCATAGTTGCCTACTGTATACTCCCTCCGTCCCGAATAAGTGTACATCTAGCTTTTATGTTAAGTCAAAGTTTTAAAATTTTGATCAAATTTATAGAAAAGAGTAGTTGCATATATGACATCAAATTGGTATATTATGAAAGTACATTTCAAAACGAATCTAGGATACTAATTTGGTGTCATAAATGCGGTTACTTTTTTTATAAAATTGGTCAAAGTTTTAAAACTTTGACTTAATACAAAAGCTAGATGTACACTTATTCATGGACGAAGGGAGTAAGTCAGAGGGCATCTACTCGTCCAAAAGTACTGAAGGAAGGCTCCTCCAGGAGAAGAAAAAAAAATCTTCTCTTCTACTGCCGTCCTTCATCAAATTTTACGTATGTTCCCCCTTCATTTCTGCATTTTGACTTTATTTCCCTGCTATCTCTGGTCTTTTTCATTCGTTTGTCCTTGACAACCGCCCCAATTGTCACTCATTTTATTGGGTTTTCGGGTAAAATTATGTTTTTAAGGCAATAAGTTCTTATCAAATAAGTGATTACAAAATATATCTTCTCTCCTACTTAAATATAACTTAATATTCTGTCACCCACCTCGTCCTTTGTCCAACCTTACGTACCTCCCGCCTCCCTCTCTCCCTTCTGATTTTGTTTCCCTCTTATCTGTTTTCTTTCACAGATCTTACTTGAAAAACCACCTTAAATGTCCTAACTTTTATTGACGTAGTAGGTAAATTTATGCTTTTTTGGGTAAGCCAATAAGTTCTCACCAACTAAAACCTTCAAATTTATGTAGGTGAATAAATTACGGGCAGGATTTTGTAAACATTCATTTTAAGATTCATATTAATATGACCAAGTAAATCACGGAAAACCTACTAAAATATTTATATCCCATTACAACGCAAGGATAATTATTTAGTCTAAATATTCGATGAAATTTTGTCACCGTCCATAATAAAGTTGCCTGAGTATGTTTACATGGGCCACTTTGCTAGTTAGGCCATGTGTTTAGACTTGGTAAGAAAAAGATTAAAAGAAATAGAAAGAATGGACACGGTGACTAGTAGAGGACGAACGTATGCTAAGCTACTAGCTAATCCCCTGATTAATCAAAGGTGCATATACATGCAAGAGTTGGGGCTCACGTACAGAACTACCACTCTACAAGTCTTATACACATGCATCATGCACTTCATGCGTGAGGAGGCATAGCTAGGCATGCACTGGTGTACGTAATGGGTGGAGACGCACAGTAGCCGAAACGTTATTGATCAGGTCGCTCGTGTACGTATGTGTCGCTGATGCCCACGCCCAGCCACGTACACGTGATTGTTTTGTGTGGTGGATTAAACAGCCTAACAACCTACTCTACATGATAAGAAGAGATAAGGATTGGAGAGCCTGGTTTCTAGGCAACTACGCACTCAGCCCAACAGAAAATCGGCGGCGCTCACGGTGCCCCCTCCAGCCCTAGCTCCTGCCTATATAAAGGCTCATCTCCTTCCACGGAAAAAAAGGCACGGAGATCACGCAGCTACTCCCTCCGTTCGAAATTACTTGTCGCAGAAATAGATGTATGTAGACATATTTTAGTTCTAGATACATCCATATCGGAGACAACTAATTCCGAACGGAGGGAATACGTCACAAGGCTGCCGCCCATTACACGCATATACATCACGCCGCAAGGCTTTTTCATCCTCTGATCTCTAGACGCACGTCTGGAGAGAAGACCCGCTAGCACCACACCCATCCATCATACGTCTACGCGGGCACGCAGCCGGCAGAAAACCAGATCGCATCAACAGGTCAATGCAGCCGGGTGAGAACACCGGCGCCAGCGACATGGATACCAAACTCACGTTCCTGAAGGGTGAGATTTTGATCTAATACATCTATTTTCTTCTGTCTCTTTCTCTCTAGCATGTATGCGCTACGCGGAGAGTGCGTACCGGTCTCTGGAGATGACACTTGTGTGATCTCGTCGCTGCCACCGGAGATGACTGCACTGGAACAACAAACTACACCGACACCGCCGAAGATCGTCTATGCCAAGCCTTTTATTTTCAGGTGTCATGTTCCTGGCCCGAGATGACTCGGGAGCTGCCAGAGCTCGCCAACGACGCTGACCAACCGCTAGCACCGGCGCCCTTACCATGGCGGCCTTCATGGTGCTCGGTGAACACCTCATGGCGTACAGGTCGCGACGCACAGATTGCCATGAACAGGGCCACGGTGAACAGGTTCATGGCAAAGGGTACACCGGCGTATAGGTTTTGCATCACGCTCTTGGAGGAGACGAAGTGGTGCAACCGGAGCTCGCTGACGACACAACCCGAGACTCGCCTTCCCCTTCACGGTGTACAGGTCCTTGGTGGAACCAATATCCGCAACGACGGATCTAAGACCGGTTCCTTCTTCATAAGGCCCGCGTCCTCGACGAACAGGTCAATGGCGTACAGATCCTTCACCGAACCAAAGATTGCAACGACTCTGTACAAGACCGGTCCCTCCTTCGAGAGGCGCACCCACCATGGCGGACAGTTCCTCGGCGTACAGGTCCATGGCATCGCCGGCGCACAGGTCACTCTTTCGCGTAGTACCAGCCCAAGGCGATGCGGCCTCTGCGATACCACTTTCCACGGCCCCGTGAGGCGGCCCCTTTGTCTTGGCGGACCGCCGAATACTCGGCGTCTAGCCGAGACGAGGTGCCAACCACCCCGGGCACGCCCATGTGAGCATGCGTTGGGTTTTTTTACACTGACGCCGGTCTCCCCAAACCGTTACTCGCGCAAGGAGTAGCTGCTTGAACACCCCAATGAAGTAACAGGTGCTACCCCAACACCAACTACTCCAACGCCGCCAAGACCGACGAGGCACGACGGCGAGGGCGGGCGCGGCCACCGCTAAGGCCACGTCACTTGCGGCGCGTGTATCGACGAGGACACGGGCTCTGCCGCTGCCCACACACACATCACCATCATCACGCATGGAGGACGGGAAGCGAAGACGACGAAGACGACCACATAGCTTAATCGGAGGTATCTCGTGGAGCAACCCGCGGGAGTAATTAACCAGGAGCCTTCCGAGGCCCCGGGAATCAGGAGACCGCAATCGCCATAGTCAGGCTGGCCGCGCTAGTAGGCCACAGAGCGCACTTTTTCTTTACGGGATCTTGTACTTTTGTTTCTCCAATGAGATTAATGAAATACTCGTTTCCCGCATCCTTTTCTTTGTGTACTACTGTACACTGGCACGTCCGCAATTTTTTATTTCCCCTGACGCGTAGAGAGATAATAACACGATAACCATCGTTGTTTGTTATTATTTTTCGTGTCAAACACCAAAAAACACTTATGTCTTTTTCTTTTGAACCACTTATGGCTACACACTTATGCAAAAGAAGCTCTTAGCAATTTATTTTTTACTTGCTTTGATGTAATTCCTGAATTCCTGACTAGAATTCTCCTGTCAGATTGTAATCTCTTGTTAGTTTAATAAAGCGAGGGATTTACTTCAAAAAGAAGAAGAAGGAACAAATATTAGATGAGCGGCGAAAATGGGCCATCCGAATAATGAAGTGCGCCCCGACTAGGCCGGCTATTAGCAGTGCAGTGAAGCGAGCAGGAGAAATAGTCAATGTAGCTTTGGACAGAGTTACTGTGGCGTACTAAATCACATCAACCCGTCACTGTTGCGATTCTTTTTGCGAAAAATGAGACCATTTTTTTAAAGAGAAAACAAATTTGAAAATTCCATACATTTTTAGGAAAAAGCGAACATTTTTTGAAATATGCAAACATTTTCTAGAAATTTTCATAATACTTGAACCTTTTTTCAAATGCAAATTTTATATTTGAACTTTTGAAAAATCCTAAACAATTAAAATACGGCCCTGGTACATTGAAGGTTCCCAAAACCGGAACAAGAAACCCTTTTTCTAGCGCTAAATGGGCTATCCACTTACTTGTTGGGTGCTGCTTCGACGACAACTCGCCTTTCGGGAGCAACTAGCTAAGAAACG
>NC_041380.1:593826992-593834460 GCF_002162155.2 Triticum dicoccoides
GCGTCACTTGGCGCGCTCTCAGCTGCCGTCACGTGTCACACTATGGGCGTTTGCTCTAGATTTTGTTTTTTCCACACGATTTCTGCTTTTTAGATGGTTTTTTAGGGGGTTTTCGGCTTTTTGGTTTTCCACCGGTATTCCTTAACTTTTGGACAATTTTTTTTATTTTTTTGCGCGAGAAAACACATTTTATTTTTTATTCCGCGAGCTCTCGAAAACAAAAAAAAACATGTTTTCTCTTTTTTCTTTCTGCGCCAGGCACGGGTTTACTTCCGCGGGAGGTACGGTTTTGCTTCTCCGAGAGGCACGAACGTGCCTCTCAAAAACGAAAAGAGAAAGTTGTTTCTCTTTTTTTTTCTTTCATGAGAGGTACGGTTTTGCTTACGCGAGAGACACGGTTTTGCTTCCGCGAAAGGCGCGGATTTAGTTCCACGAAAGTCACGGCCATGCCTCTCGGAAACGAAAAAAATGTGTTTTTGTTTTATTTCCATGAGACGGACGGTTTTGCTTCCGCGAGAGGCATGATTGTGCCTCTTGGAAACGACATTCGGAAAGGAAAAGAACATGCTCATGGTCTGGTTTTTTGTTTATTTTTCTGTGAAAAAATGTTCATCAAAATCTATCAACATGTGATCTAATTTTGAAAATCTTGACGCAAGGAATCCAACAGTGAAAATGTTTCGAGATTTGGATGCATGGTTTAAGAGATAAAACATTTTAAATAAACTGATCTACGAAAAAAGAGAAAACTCCCTGTTGCGACAAGTGGCACACGTGCCACTTGTGCAACCTGAGAAACTGAAAGTTATCTTTGCAAGGAGTACAGTGATTTCGTCGGCTTACTCGTCACCCCTGTGCGAAACAACGACAGTCTATTGCCATGTGCGACACATAGGATTTGCGACAGCGATGGTCGCATCGCCTCAAAGGGCTACTCTAGTTGGCCGACCCAATAAGATTTCTTCTCTTGTTGGCTCGTCATGCAGGTATGTTTCGTTCTTTTTCCCTTTTAACTTTTATTTAAGTTTTCAAAAAATTGAAATATAAATATTTTGTAAAAATTTACTTACCCAATTATTTAAATGTTAATCACCATTAAAAATATATTACACACAAAATTTGATCATTTAGTTTTAGGAAAAAAAATCTTAGACCATTCAAAAAATGTTTGTAACATTTAACTAAACACAAAAAGGACTGTATTGATTATCTCCCAATTGGTTCGAATCGTAGGGGTGATGCTTTACTTCACATGCATTTAAGTGTCACATTCAGAAGAAATATGCTTCCACACCCTTTTTCTTTAAAATGTAAAGTTGACATTCTAGCACGAATCTCCAAAAATACTTCATGTTTGTATAAGTTTTTTAAATCCTTCCATGTTGGGATTGGTCACAAGTTCCAATTTGATACATTTTTTTGGGAACTCGCGGGCGATTATTAGGTGCATGGTCTATCACTGAGCTAATTGCCCGTCGTGTGGACCTCCCAAAGTGAGGCCTATTACGCCAAAAGAGAGAACCTCCCACATTAGGATTGCTTTGTTAATGGTTGATCAAGCTTGATGGACCTCTCCCCCTCTAAAACAAGAAGTTATGGTCTGAGAGGTATAATATCAATCACTTATTGTCCATCTAGAAGCACCCCTTCTTCCAAAGTTACGGGGTTATTTTGTCTGAGTTCCTTAGAGGGAGTTGCCTCGCTCCCCTAGGTATTCTGTACCCACACACCTGTGTTGGGATTGGGTACAGGTACCCTTTGTTGAAGGTCCTTCGAGCTCCTCCAAATCACCAGTATGACTATGGAAATTATGAGTATTAGTATGTATGTCTTAGATCCAAGTGGTAGCATCAGGGTCCTTAGCTAGTGTTCTTAATATGGCCGGGCCAGTCCCATTCCTAAAATGTTTTTGCAAGATCCCTCACATGTTTAAAATATGTTTGTCAAATTTTCCAAAAAATGTTCAAGAAATGAACTAAATTTATTGCTTAACTTTAAAAAATGTATGTGCCATTCAAGAACATGATCATGACATTTTCAAAATGTTCACATTAAAAAAATATGTTCATGACGTATACAAAATGATTTCAATTTTATTTAAAATACATGATGAACAATTTAAAAACTGAACATCTTAAATACACGATGACCAATTTCATTTTAAGTGAGTATTTATTTTGAATTTATTGTTCATCCAGGAGCATATCCTCTCCAGAGCCAAAACGGTCATCCTTCCATGTAGTATGTTCCCCTCAAAAAGAAAATTTATGCATTATGTATTATATCATTTCTGACCTTCCCTGGTTTATGCCATAGCATCTCCAGGCACTTATCATCGGTATAATGGCTTCTCCGGCACCCAAGAGCCAAAATGGCCGTCCCGGACACAAACTCCACACTATGTTTTACTTGTTCTAGTTGACTCCTGATAAACGAATGTACGGACCGTACATGCATGCATGCATCGACGTGTACGCACGTGCATGCGCCTGAGTAGTGCAAAAATAAAAGTATTATAAAGATACTTGATCACGAAGACACGAACTGATCGAGCTGATAGAAATAAGAGCTCACGCACATCGATCCACGTCACTTGGTCGCCTGAGTAAAATACTTCGCAGTCGTCTACTGAGAAGATCCTCGATGGTACTAGACGCACTACATGTGTACATGCATCCCCATGATCTTCACATGTATCTCCATGTCGACATGAGTCATTGTACGTGGTACGTGTTATGACGCGGTAAAGCATAGTTGTACGGGAAAAAACAGCGGTAAAACGTTTACTCCTAATCTCCTATTATACATGGATGATCTTTCTCCGAGCTCTCGATCATTATGTCTCTTCGTCATTTGTCCTCCACTTTTTCTGTACATTTTCTTTTACTTTCGTGCCGAGTGCTGACCTGCCCTCATGCCACGTGGCTGAACTCGTCGCCAAGTTATCATCAAAACCTATCTATTTTAACAGATAAACGATGAAATCTAAAGACTTTTGGCCCATGGCAAGTCAAGTGTTGTCCGTACCGGGACAGTAGTTGAGTGAGGAAGCGTAGTAGTACTCCACCTACTTTATCTTGGTCAAGCGAGATCGCCCACAGCTGGCTCCACGTATGCACGAAAGGGCGCCCTTTGCATGCATGTCATGTAGTGGTCGGGGCACAAATGCACCAGGCCAGGAACACGGGAATCAAGAGCAACTGAGCAAGTCGGCCTTTGCATGCATGCATGCACGGCATGTGGTGCGACTAATGACGGAATGCACGAGCTACCTGGCTCGCTAGGTCAACTGCTCAGGGCTCACGACAACAAAGGCAGGCTTAACTTTTTGACTTCATGCACTGCAGCATGTTGCACATCACCAAAATATATACAGTACTCTATGGTGAATTTAATAGATCTTGTGATGAATTTAATAGAACCAATTTGGTGTAGTAGTATACTACTCTATATTGAAGTATTTTTTATAGGCTTAGTCAAACTAAAAGAACAGTGAACTAGGACAAACCTAAAATTTTGAATATTTTAAAACATAGGGAGTACGGAATAAGTTTGAAAACTAGAATGTATTTTTAGAGCTAAAAAACATTTTCACGTATCTCAATATCCTTGGTATCGATGAGAATTAAATCTCACTTGACCAGGAATGAACAAATTCGTAGAACATTCACATGATGGGAATGTGAAAAGGAAACATAAAAGGTTGATTTGTTTGTCATATAATCGAATATAGCGAGTGTAGTCAGATGGTTAGGTTTCTTGTGGTGGAACTAGTCCATCCAGGTTCAAGTCCCCTATGCTTAGCACGTAGCTGTACTAGTGTATTTGCTTCAAATTTTAGGTGTGCCGTAGCTAGCTCCGCCATTAAGGATGAGTTTATGTGTGTATGTACGAGTGTATGCATTTGTATTGTGTTCGAAAAAGAAAACAATATAGCTACCTTTTGAGGTACCTGCAACGTGCAGTGATGCGTGGAACCTTCGTACATACGTGTTCCCATCCATGTGATTGCCGGCGTGTGCCACTTGCACGGATCGATTTGCAGATCCTCTGTCTGTCCTACTCGCCATGTGTATATATACGGCAGCCACAACGGGATACACATACATCCACGACGAACCACCTCCTGCTGGCAGCGTTGTGTTTTGCTCTGGAGAGCTTGTGCCGACGGTCGAGAGACAGGGAGAGTTGTTGCCATGGCGTCCAGAGAGAACAGCATCCAGATAGCAGGGGTACTGGACGGCGAGGCAGGGTGTGCTCTGTCCCCGGAGCCGCTTCTCGTTGGTGTCCCGTCGCGGGCCGCCGGCGCTAGTGAGCTAGCTCATGCCGCTTTTTTTATGGAGGCCGCCGTTGTCGTCGGCGGCGCCAGGAAGCTGACCATCAAGGACGCGGCCGCGGCTGCTCACGCTGAGACGCCGTGCTTGCCGGGCTCGCCGTCGGGGCTCTACCTCTCTCAGGCGCAGCTTGGCCTGCCGACGTCAATCCGCGCGTGCAACCCCGAAATGGGCGAGAATCGGGTGCTGCCGAGCGATTCAAAGCTCGAAGGTCACATCACTGCCGAGCCGCGGCTGATGAAGCAGACCCAGCACCACTCGTGGAGATCCCTGGCAGGCGGCGGCGAGGCACCAGCGCTGCTGCGGAGCGACAGCACGCGGGAGCTGGACCGCCGGTTTGATCACTTCAAGACCTTCTCGGGCCGCCTCGACCGGCAGCTCTCCAGCCTCCGAGGTCTGCAGCATGGCCTGCCGCCAGTTGACATCGAGCATGGTGCCGCGCCCAATACCTCCGGTGAGGACACCGACGAGGAAAACATAGTCCCTTCAGCCGATCGCTACTTCGCCGCCCTCGAAGGCCCCGAGCTCGAGATCCTTCGGGTAGGTATACCACATAAACCTCTGCACATAAACCGTGCCGTATTCCGCATTCCACCCAAATTTTCACCTTATTATAACAACTTAACAAGCATCATAGCCAGTCTCTGACAAAAGTGTGGGCATGCAGTCAACGGAGGTGGCAGTGCTGCCTGAGGATGAGCAATGGCCGTTCCTTCTCCGGTTCCCGATTAGCGCGTTCGGGATGTGCCTTGGCATGAGCACCCAAGCGATGCTGTGGAAGACACTCGAGTCGGAGCACTCAACGGCATTCCTCCACGTGCACCCCGCCGTCAACCACGTCCTCTGGTGGGCCTCTGTCGCCCTCACCGCCATCGTCTCCATCACCTACCTCCTCAAAGTTATCTTCTACTTCGAGGCCGTTCGCCGGGAGTTCCACCACCCAGTGCGTGTCAACTTCTTCTTTGCGCCTTGGATCGCTTGCCTCTTTCTCGTCAAGGGCGTGCCGCACCCGGTGTGGGAGATCCACCACATCGTGTGGTACTTCCTCATGGCTCCCATCCTCTGCCTCGACATTAAGATCTATGGCCAGTGGATGTCCAGCGGCGAGCGCCGACTCTCCAAGGTGGCTAACCCGTCCAACCACCTTGCTATCGTCGGCAACTTTGTCGGCGCGCTTCTCGGCTCCAGGATGGGCCTCCGAGAGCTGCCCATTTTCTTCTTCGCCATCGGCCTAGCGCACTATGTTGTACTCTTCGTAACCCTCTACCAAAGGCTCCCCACAAACGTGCAACTACCCAAAGAGCTCCACCCGGTATTTTTCTTCTTTATCGCCGCGCCTAGCGTCGCCTCGATGGCCTGGGCGAGCATCTCCGGCGAGTTCAACGATGGAGCCAAGCTCCTTTATTTCATCTCGCTCTTCCTCTACATGTCGTTGGTGGTGCGCGTCAACCTCTTTCGGGGGTTCAGGTTCTCATTGTCGTGGTGGGCCTACACGTTCCCGATCACGAGCGTGGCCGTGGCAACAGTGTTGTATGCGTCGGAGGTGGACAATGTGCTAATGCGGGCACTAGCGGTCGGGTTGTCAGGGATTGCCGTTGTCACGATCACCGGTGTATTGGCCACTACCGTGTACCATGCCTTCGTGCGCAAAGACCTCTTCCCTAATGATGTTTCCATCGCCATCATGCGGCGCAGGCCCAAAATCAGCAGGATCTTCGCGCATCTCCGCTCTTCTAGCTCGGACATCAAGAAGCTCAACCTCTCCATCCCTAGTTCAAATTCCAATTCCAAGAACGACACGTACTCCAGTGACTCATGTTCCAACTCCAGGATAAGCAACAACAGCGACGAGTCTCCGGTGTCACAAGGGCATGTATGAGCAGAGTGTTAGATGTCCGATGCACAATAGGGTGCAGGCATGCATATCTACCACATAGATATTTCCTGTTTTTTCTTCGTTCTTTTTCATCTTTATATATTTGCTGCACATAGTGGTGGATTAGCAGCAATATCCTTGAGTAATTTGCATTGCCATGATGGTGATATTATTACGGATTTGCAGATAAATCTCACTTACTTTTATAAGTATGTATTTTCATTCACCGGATGTGCATATCTATATATCATCAATGTCCAATGTATGGCTGAGTGTGCAAGATGCACGATATGTGCCTAGCGGTCTTATTTCATATTTCATTGCAGAGAGAATTAATACGTCCAATAGATAGGTACTACAAAATAAACAGGCAAGTAGAATTGTAATCTTATTAGTCATGTAGTCAAATGAATAAATTAAACAAAAGTTTCAATACACTAAGTTCCATTAATAAGAACTGGCAACTTAAGACTCGAAATATTAAGTTTCACTTTCTGTAACTTATGAAAACCTTTTTAGGTAGATAACCATACGTCTAGCTGTTCTATTCCCGCTGTAAGATTCAAGATCATAATATTTCATAGCACAATGAATTGATATTTCAAACAGATAGGTACTACAAACTAATGAAACAAGTAGAATAATACATACCAAAAACAAAAACATCAATGATCAGATTCAACTAATATTATAGATACAAGAACAAACAGCTATGGACAAGGAATATACATTAACAACAAACCTTTTTACCAGAATCGGATATAACTCTAGTAGTACTGTTGATATCGTTGACGTACTTCCGTTGATGCGAAGAACAACAAAATCTTGCTCCAGGATGGTTGTTCAGTAGGATGAGAGTGGACTAGAAGAACAGAGTGCTCGTCCCTGCTACTTGTCTATGTTAGTTTTTTTGGCGGAATTGTCTACGTTAGTTTCAGTAATTGTATGGTAGGCTACCCCACATGAATAGTTACACTACCCCACAAGGACAGGTATAGTGCTTCAATTTACAATGACATTACACAAATATATCAACTCTTATACAAGACCAACATGCTAATCCACAGCCCACAATTTGCGTGTCCCCGCCCCCTGTGTGCTACAAATCCACTTCCATACTGATGCCCACCTTAAGGGCACTTCTAACCGATCCCCAATACGGCCATAAGAGAGTAAATTTTTTGGTTTACTCTCTTACGGCGGACCTAACCGACCCCCTAAAAATGTTAATGGATTATAATTGTTACTCCAACTCCCT
>NC_041380.1:593834640-593882270 GCF_002162155.2 Triticum dicoccoides
TGCCGGGGCCGGAAAAAGCTTGGAGATGACAAAGAACCATCGGGTCCAAGCTCCGCCTCCAATCGTGCCAATGGTGTCCGGGGTGGCCACCGCATCTCCGGCAATGTCACGCCGCCCTCCCGCCGCACCTACCAAAGGCAAACAGGCTCGAAAGCCGACGCGGCGGCAGTGGCGTCGGCGCTTGCCGAGGCGGCCTCCATGAAAATGATGAAGTGCGCGGCGGTGCCTCGTCCAAAGCCTATGCCTCGCGCGGCAACTCCAGCTACCCCTACAGCGACTGCACCGGCGCGAGCGGTGGCCGCGACCGGCAACAAAAAACGCGACCGCCAAGTGCTCGATGAAATGCCAATAAAACCTCGCGATGGAGAAAGTTTAAGGCCGAGAAGCATAGGCTTGCACTTGAGGAGGAGAGGATTCGTGATGCGAAGAAGGCCGAAGAGCGTGCTATCATGTTCATGAATCCAAACACAATGGGTTAAACCGCAAGAAAGTATTGGGTACTCACTCGTGGAGAAATCTTGGCCTCTCTTCGGAATGTTGGTGGTGGCCGAGGGGGTGGTGGTGATGGTGGCTGAGGGGGTGGTCATGGTGGTGGTGATGATGGTGGTGGTGGTGATTGTGGCCAGGGTGGTGGTGATTGTGGCCAGGGTGGTGGTGATGGTGGAGAGGATGTCAAGGTTGATTTCTTTGCCGAGGACGTCGTTTGAGTGATTGTGGACGAGAGGATGATGGTGCATACTTTACTTCAACTTTTACTCCACTAATTTTTAGGGGATTAGTTAGAAATGCCCTAATATATGCATAAATGCAAGGCATTTGTCTGGAAAGGAACAAATCCTTATAGTGTGCATGCATGCACCCGCAAGCACACACATGAACGAAGAAGGCAAATGAAACTGGAAAGCTCTCACAGCAATAGTAACTTAGTAAGGAGTCAATTACAACACAGGTGTCTGAAGTTGGCGAGAAAAATCAGTTTAGTGTTAAAACTTGCGACATACATTGAACCGGTGACAAAACTTGGTTTTGATGTGCATCTACGATGCAAATCACATTTGTATACGCAAATGAAGCTGACAAGGCATGCCACATACCGGCGACCTTGACCTAAAATGCGGTCCATGCTAGCCATCCCTCCAAATTTGGCTTCATGTCTAACTGGGATAGACGAACTTAATTACCATATACGAGCACGAAAATCGCGCTTAAATGGGCAGCAGCAGCCGCGGACCATTTTTCACATGATATTTTTTATTCATAAATACTAATAAAATTCATATTTATTATTTTAATTTTAGATTTTTTTTTAAATTACGTGAACATTATTATAAATAATAATATGTCTCGTAAAGAGAATACACGAATGTTTTTTGTGAACACATTAATATAGCCTAAAACTAAATGAATATATTTTGAATACATTAATAATATTTTTATACTTAAAGACATTTATTATAATTCATAAATATTGTTTCAGTTATATGTTTTTAGATAACATGTGAATGTTTTTGGAATAAAATGAACATTCTTTTAAATAAGAACAATTTTTATAATTCCAAATATTTCTTTTAAACCGGGCATAACCCCTTTTCATTATTGTGACATAATGGAAATACATCAGTCCAGAGAAAGAGATAGGAGAGGGGAGAGCGGGTTCGGGCATCGTCGGGAAACCCACTGTAAACACTCGCCATCGAGATTACCCACTGTAGGACGAAAAACTTGGCGACACCATATATCAGTTTAACTAGGCACAACAGCCCCTACATCCACCATAAACGAGATCGGTTGCGGTGAACATTTGTATGAATATTATTATTAATTTAGATATTTTTACAGAATTCTAGGAAAGGAAGAAAAACTAACATCTGCAAATGGGCCGCGGTGACTGCTGCACACTTAAGCCTTATGTGCGTGTTCGTTTATACTCAGCCCATTTCCTAAAAAAACATTTATATTCATCCATTAAGGATACATTAAGGATACAAATCGTATTTGGACCGAGAGTGATGATACTTGGTGTCAGGGGCGGACCCAGCATTGGGCCAAGCCCAGGGCCCATGCTGTTACAGTTCCTCTACAGTGTCCCTACAGTGCGCGATTTCCTACAGTCAACGAAGTAATTCATCATCAGGACCCAGGCCCCCCCCCGGCCTGGGTCCTGGATCCGCCACTGCTTGGTGTGGTGGCCGACCTGGCCAGCCTGATAGGAACAGGTCGTGTGTTCGATCCTGTGCGCAGTAATATTTTGCGTCCCAATTTCCGCCCTGACTGGAGGGGCCCAAGTGCCGTAGTGACGTTTCATTTGTTTTTCAAGAAAAGTTTTTTGAGTGTCTTTTATGAGTAAAATAAAATTCTGGGGGGTTTCACAAAAAACCGAGGCACACGCCCTTGCATGTGCCTTCCGGTCATTGACACTGGGTCCCACGTCATGTTGGCGAGCCTCGTCATCATTATATGCGTATACAAACGCGATTAGCACCGTAGATGAACGCCCAAACCAAGTTTTGTCATCGGTTCAATGGATGCCACAAATTTTAGCACCAAACTGACTTTCCTCGTCAAGTTCAGACACCTGTGATGTAATTGACTCAATAGTAAGCAACATAAAATTTCAAAAGATTTTTTTTGTTGTCTGCATGGTCTGACATGAAACAGGATCACGATCAGCTAGAGTTGAAGTGTTGCATTCCAAAAGAAAAATAAAGTTGAACACTGTGGAATAAATTCAAATCCAATACCTTGTCGTGCGGCTGAACACTTGGGAAGGTTAGGTATCACTCTACATAGTCGATCCATTATTGCCAGGAAGAGAAAACATCATAAATATATGTGGAGGTAACTGCGGTACCTGGCACTTACATAGCCGATTTATTAAGATGGTGCTACACACACACACTTACTAGTAAGTTAAGTGATTGAGCATGCAATGCAAGTAAAATATAAACAAGAGGGCAACTTGGACTAGCAACATATACGTAGAAGGCAAAGAGCAGTCGCAATTTGCAAGTAGTGCGTCACTCGCCGAGCTGCTTTCCGAGATTGTCCACGTCCAACAGAAACTGGGCAAACGACGCCCGCGACGAGCCCCCTTCCCCCAGCGCCGCCTCGGCCTCTTCCCTGCGAGCAGCCGCCCGGGCCCTGAGCTGCCTCCCATCCCCGCCCTCAATCACCAGCCTCACCTTGGCCTCCACGTCCTCTGCCTTGACAAAACCTGCCATGTATCCCTCCAGCTCCACGGCGACGCCCATGTCCTCCGTCATGCACACCTTGTTCATCTTCTGCTCCGCCTCCAGCGGCAGGCACAGCATCGGCACCCCGGCCGCAACGGCCTCCAGCACCGAGTTCCATCCGCAGTGCGTCACGAACGCGCCCGTCGCGCGGTGGCGGAGCACGTCCGCCTGCGGCGCCCATGACTTGACGACGAGGCCCCTGCCCTTGGTCCGCTCCAGGAACCCTTGAGGAAGCAGCGCGTCAAGGTCCGGCTCGGGGCGCACCTCCAAGTATTTCTTCGGGTTGTTGCTTCCGGCCGGGTTGCGCACGGACCACAGGAACCGCTGCCCAGACCGCTCCAACCCAACGGCCATCTCCTTGAGCTGCTCCGCCGAGAGCGTGCCCATGCTCCCGAAACAGAGGAACACGACGCTGCGGTCGGGCTGCGCATCGAGCCACTCAAGGCACTCGTTCCTCTCTGCTTTGTCGGAGGCATCCTTGGCGCCCTTGCTGACCAACGGCCCGACGCAGTAGATCGGACGCAGCTTCCTGCCGGGGAGGTCCATGAGAGACTGCACCGCCCGGCTCTCCAATGACTCAAACGTGTTCACCATAACGCCCATGGTCTCCGTGTTGCGCTTCCAGACGTCTGTCATGGCCTTGCACATCTCATCCTCGGGGTGCTCCAGCAGCTCCTTGATGAGATGAGACGCTGGCATCGGCGGGACGCCGAGGAAATCGAGGGGCATGTCCCCGAGTTCCTTCAAGCCCGTCTGCCTGCCGGCGATCACTGCCGGGACCTGGGTTAGGACCGACAGGCACGAGGCGCCCCCGACGAAGAACGTGTAGACCGGGACGCCGAGCTTCACGCAGACGTCGGTGGCGTGGACGCAGAACATGTCGAGGATAACAGAGTGCAAGCTCTTCCGGGGGATGCCATGGAGGAACGCTTCCAACCGCTCGTTATAATCGTGCAAGAGCTGGAGCATGAGTAGGAAAGGGTGCTTGCCGGAGGCGGCAAAGTCTGGCGCAGGGAGGGGCGGGAGGACATGGAAGGAGATGAAAGGGTTGGAGGCGGCGATGCGCTCGATGGCGGTGGCGGCGGAGTCTGTCGACTTGAAAGGCGGCTCGACGAGCACCACGGTGACGTCGTAGCCGTGCTTGAGGAAGACGTTGGCGAGCTCCGTCATGGGGCCAACGTGGCCGACGCCGGCGCCGGGGTACATCACCACGGTCTGCTTCATCTCGAACCTAAGCAAAGTGGGTGGACTGCAATGTTTTCAGAATATGTTTTGCAGGTGGCACTGGCACTGGCAAAAGGTGGAAATAGTTGTGGTCGTGCCTCGGGTAAGTAATTTGTGGTGGTTCTGGTTCGGGACTTCACGTCGTCAAGATGATGTTTCCTGGTAGCAGCCTGGGCAATTGGGGTACCTTGCCGAGGAAGCATATGCGTATATGCACATGGGTGACATGGCAGAGGTTTGAATCAGTCTCTTTTGTAACACAAGGAGGTTTTTCTTAGATTATAGCTTTTTTTTTTGAGTAATGCTACACGTACAAACGAGTTACAAGGCGGCTCATCCTTTCTGAAAATCAGGTGTGGAGTGGGGGAGGCAAGTTATGATTGGTTAGTAGATGGAAAAAATTCCAGTCAACGTATAATTACGTGTAACTCTTTGTATGTTTAACATTATTGTTTTTTTAGTCCAACTTAGATTATAGCTGAAGGTTCATTTTGATGGAGCTACAGCGAGTCCACTGGTCAAAGTCGTCGAATCTCGGTCCACATAGATATGCAGGGACGTTTTTGAATGTCTTGCCTTCTGACAATGACTTGTACAGTAGTAACTTTGTGAGAGCAGCCCGTTTTTGACAAGTCTGGCCAGATAAACACCCCAATAGCTTTCAAGAGGAAATTGAGCACTACGCTTCTTCCCCCAAACTATTTTGTCGGCTAATCTATAGCTAATGCTTCACTTAACCGGGGTTAAACACCATGCTGAGCTTCTGCAGTTTATCTTTCTCCGTGTGCCAATTTCAAAGTTCTAATTATTTTCAACACGTGACACACAAAATTCACTCAAGCCTTTACACACATAATCACAGTATTATTCTACATGTAGTATACATTGCACTCATATTTTACACTAAACAAATATATGTGGGATTTTTAATACATTGGAGGTCCCACTTCTATCTGCGTCACATAAGTAACGCATACTTCGCTTGCACGGCTAGAGGTTACTTTCAAACATTTATTTACTACTCCCTTCGTTCTTAAATATTTGTTCTTTTAAAGATTTTAAATGAGGTATCACATGTATATAGACATATTTTAAAGTGTAGATTCTATCGACGTTCTGAAAACGGGGGTCCCCAGACTTGCCTGCCTGCGACCCATGGCGTGGCTCCACCAGCGGCCTCGTACGGCTCATCTTCACCGGCAAACACTCAAGACCCTCGCGAGGGACCATGCTTCGCGAGGCGGACAACGCAAGACCTCCTCAGGGATGGCCTCACTAGGCTGGCTCGGGATGGGCGAAAAGATCAAGGCGAGGGGCACCTCATGAGGTTTCTGTACGCAAGTCATGACGACTGGCGCCAGACGGACGCCAGGGCGCGCAATGTCCTCGTTTCCTCTTTGGTGCTAAAGGGGCAAGCGCAGGAGAGAAGTTCGGAGGCACCAGGCAAAGGTTTCCATATCGATGCAACAAGACCAAGACCAGAAGGACGGCAGGACGGAGGTCACCGTGGAGCCCAAGACGACATCACCACCAGAGCCTTGGCAGGCGAAGACTACTTTTGTCAGGATAGCTTGTACTAGTTGTCTCCCTTCGAATTTGGCCGTTGTGGGATCTCTTCTTGCTCAATATTTGGAAAGAGGACCAGGGTCTCTATAAATAGGGCTAGCCACCACCATAGAAGGGGGGGGGGACCTAGATCGAATCCATAGCACCCCAACCACTCGAGTTCACCAAGCACAAGAACACTTCTCCTCGCGAGGCTGTTCTTTCATTGTAACTGTTCATCCTCAGCCCAAGAGGCAATCCACCATACCACACTGGAGTAGGATATTAATCACAACGGTGGCCCGAACCAGTATAAATCTTGTGTCTCATGTTCTTTGGGTTCGTCGAGTTAGGCCGTGAGATCGTAGAGTGTGTGAGCTAGAGAGGGGGAGAGATCTTTATGCGCACACCAGTGTTCAAACCTCAAGGGTTTTGCCGGAATCCGAAATCCGACATTTGACGCGCCAGGTAGGGGTGCACCGAACCTTTCCTCTTCGTCGGTCCACGCTTCACCGCTTTGCCAAGTTCATGGCCGACGCTCGCCGGGCCCGCGCTGAGCGCCGAGCCGCTCTCGCCACCCGTGTCGCCTAGACCGCCCCTGTCGGCGGACCTCCCCGTCGTTCTCCGTCACCCACCGCCAACGCCGCCACCGGCCCGGCGGCAAACGAGCAACAAGCCTCCTCACTGCACCCCTCTGTGCGGCGAGACGGTCGCACGGCCACCCCGTCGCTGACTCCGGCCGTCTCATCGTCTCACGCTCGCCGCACCCCCGCGGACGCACAGGCCGCGCTGCTCATGGCACGCGAGCTCCTGCGCTACCGTCCGGTCGACGACCTCTACGAGGACTAGTTGGACCGCATCGCCGAGCTCGTTAGCGCCGCGGGGGGCTCTCCTGCAGCATCCCTCTCGCTGCCTCGCCCGTCCCCGGCTGCGGGCGATGTGGCTCACGGAGCACCTTCGCCCCCTCAGCACCAAGATGGCGCCCTCGCGTCGAGGCGTGTGGCTCATGGAGCGCCTCAGCCTTCCCCGCGTCCAGACGGCGTCCTCGCCCCAAGATGCGCGGTCCAACGGTGTGATCCTTCGTGCCGTGTGCCCGTGCACGAAGAAAGAAGTTGCCAGTAGGTCCCCCATCCGCAAGAAGACGCTTCACCGCTTCCAGCACCACCACGTCAGGATCGCTTGCTACGACAGTGCCATGTGCCACTTGCCATGGCAGCACAGGGACGCCAAGGTCAAGCTCCGCCTCCACGATGAGCCCCGGTGGCCACGGCGGTCTGCCGCGCCTTCACTCCAGAGCTGCGTAGCATCGTCTGGCCGGGCAAGTTCAAGCCGGATCTGCCTCCTCGCTACAACGGCATCCCCGACCCTACGGAGTTTCTACAGCTCTACGAGCTGAGCATCGAAGCAGCCAACGGCGACGAAAAGGTCATGGTGAACTGGATTCCCATGGCTCTCAAGGACGGCACCCACTCATGGCTCTTGAACCTGCCCCAGGCTCGATTTCCTCCTGGGATGAGATGCGCAGCCACTTCATCGCCAACTTCCAGGGCACTCACGACTATCCCTCGGTCGCGGGTGACCTGCGCCGCATCAAGCAACAATTGGGAGAAACCCTGCAGAAATACATCCAACGCTTCAACATCGCGTGTATCAAGATCTCCAAGGTGACGGACGAGGCCATCATCTCAGCATTTTCCGACGGCGTCCGCGACATCAAGATGAAGGAGGAGCTCGCCATCCATGAGGAGCTGTGCACGACCTTGGAGCTGTTCAACATAGCAACCAAGTGTGAAAGGGCTGAGGAGGGGCGTCTCTCTCTCCTCGAGCTCCCTGCTGCGGATCCAGAGGAGAAGAAGGCCAAGGTCAAGGACGTGAAGTGCAAAGGAGTGGCCGTACTCACAGTAGAACCGGACACCAAGCGTGGCCGAGATCTCCCCGAGTCGTCCAAGGGCGGCTGCACGTTCTGCGCCTTCCACAACGTGCGCGCACACAACACCAACGATTGTCAAGAGCTCAAGGCCATTCGAGATGGACGCTTCGGTCGACGCCCCGAGCGCAACGACCGGGGCTATGGCCGAGGAGGTGGACGAGGTGGAGGACATTGGGACGACCGTGGGCCCCGCCAAGAGTGGCGCGACCAGCCCCACAAGGATCGTTGGTAGGACCAGCCTCGTGAGGGCGCCTGGAGGGACCAGCCTCGTGAGGATCATCGTCAGGGCAACCCTAGTCTCCCTCCGCTGCCGCCGCCAAGAAGGAATGACGACCACCAACAGGAAGAAGGGGCTGGGGGCTTCCAGGAGCCGCGCGCCATTGCCTTCATCTTTGGTGGCGCTCAGGCCCCAGCCTCCCAGCGCATCTTCAAGCAGTTCTCCCGCGAAGTGAATGCAGCCCTCCCCAAGCTCAAGGCTGCACGCTCGCTTAGGTGGTCCAAGTACGCCATCACCTTTAGCTCGGCGGACCAGCTCAAATGCGCGGCAACCGCTGACGTCCTCCCGATGCTTTGTTCACCCGTCATCAGCAATGTCCAAGTCACCAAGACCCTCATCGATGGCGGTGCAGGACTCAGTGTCCTGTCTGTCGAGACGTTCGACAACCTCCAAGTGCCGTACGATTAGCTCTAGCCCACCAAGCCTTTCTCAGGAGTGGCAGGCGGCTCCACCACCCCGATAGGGCAAGTTTGCCTCACTGTCACCTTCGATCAGCGCGACAACTACCACACCGAGCTCATCGCCTTCGATGTCGCCCACATCCGCCTGCCGTACAATGCCATCCTCGGGTACCCAACACTGACCAAATTCATGACAGTCACCCACCATGGCTACAACGTCCTCAAGATGCCGGGAAGCGGCAGAATCATCATGGTCCCTTGTGAAGAAAGAGACGCGGTATGCTCCCTCGAGCGCGCCTTGCAGGCCGCATCAATCGAAGACCCTAACAGCGCGGGCGTGCAGTACCCTTCTGAGGCCAACCCCAAGAAGAAGAAGCAGCTACACTGCCCTGGGCTTCAGGGGAGCAGCACCTCCAATGGCGCCACCTCAGGATACGTGCCAGTGCCTGGGGCGCCACCCTCCCTCGCATAGGGAGGCGCGCCCAGCGCCCTGCTCGGGCAGGGCTCGGGGGCTCTCTTCTGAAGGGCCTCCGACCTGGCCAACATCACGAGGGAGGCGCTCGGGCACCACGTGGAGGCATGCTTCACGGCACGTTTCCCTCAGGAGGACACCAGGCGAGGAGCGCCCGACGCTCAGGAGTTCATCACCAAGGCATCTCAGGAGCTTCAGGAAGCAAGAGCAATACGCGGCGACCACCACCCACCTGGCGTTGCTCCCCACCCAGGCGAGGGTGGTGAGTTGCGCGTCTGCATCGACATCCCAGGTCTCAATAGGGCCGCATCTCAGGAGCGCTTCTGGCCTTCACGTGCTGGCCGGTGTGAGGGCCCGCCTCACAGCTATGTTCGCATGCCGTTCCACCTGTCGAGCGTGGCTGCCGCCTTCCAGCGCAATCCGTGGAGCGTCCTGGCAGGTCAGGAGGCCAGGCACCATGCGGTCCTGGCAGAGATGGAGATGGTCCTCCGGAGGCCACCTGAGCCTCTAGAGCCTCCCGAGGCTCAGGGTCTCGGCGGCTCGTGAGGAGCAACTTCTTTGCTACGTGTCTTCAGCTACCCCGACACTCCTTCGGCACCCAAACCAGGTGACATCTTTCCTAGTTCATTCAATTGGGAGAGCCCCTTGGGCTGCATCATCCCCAGGCCGCGTGGGTCCGTCCCTGCGGCATGTATCCGCTTGCATCTTTAGTTCACTCTGCCGGGAGCGCTCCTCGGGCTGCATCAACCCCAGGCCGCTCGGGTCCAACCCAGTGGCATGTATCATTCTCGCATCTACCTAAGCCAATTGCTTTTCATGCATAATCTATCTATGGTTATCACCTGCTTGATTGTCACCCACCATGGGAGCCGCGCGCCGATTGTCTTTCTTCAGGATCCTTCGCATAAGAAGGCTAGGCACGACTTCTGTGCTCGGGCCTGTCCCTGCAGCGTCGATAAATCCAACGGCTGAGCTCTGTCTGGCGGGCCGGCCCCGTTCACGTCACCTCCTGGGGCGTTGGTTCTTGGCCTTCTCGTACGATAGCCTCAAGAAATCCACTCGGCGCAGGTTGTCTAACCATCTTGCAGGAACGCCGCAACCATCAAGAACCAAGACCAGGCGCAACCCGCCTTGAGGTAGGGCCTCGTGAATCCCATGGTGGCTCACAAGTGCCCAGATACACCTCGTCTAGCCCTGCCGTGCAAGCCATGTGTCAAGGCGGGGCTGTACACGCCCCGGGGGCTCTCCGCAGTAGGGAGTCCCCTCCCACGTACCAGTGGAAGCACCATGCTCCGTGCTGGCAGTCGACACTGCCAAGGAGCGGCTATGCCCGTGCAAGTGCGGAAGCGCCATGGCCCGTCCTGGTGATAAACAACTGAGGGCGGCCTCACGGCTGTATCAACCTCAGGGATCCTCCGAGCTCGGTGTCCGGCCTCATCGCAACACCTCCACTCGGGAGAGTCGCGCGAGGGGGCTGGGCACGGGGGCTGCACTCGGGTCACGCCCAAGTGTACACCACCCTGCCAGGTCCCTCGGACCTGGTCGTCGCGCGCCCTCCCAAGCGGAGCCAAGGTACGAAGGTTGTTTGAACGTCAAGGGGGACTCCTGAGCATCGCGACTCAGGAGCCTAACTGACCACGTAGCCCCTCACTCCTTGGTCCGTCCTGGTGATCCGTTCGGCCCAATGGCGGCTAAGGTATGCGCGGGCTCGGGCCCTGCCGACGTAGAACACTAGACCTACTCCCAGATCTCCTTTCTATAAGCTGTTTGCGCGTCAAGGGGGACTCCTGAGCATCGCGACTCAGGAGCCTAACTGATCACGTAGCCCCTCACTCCTTGGCCCGCCCTGGTGATTCGGTCGGTCCAATGGCGGCTGAGGTATGCGCGGGGTCGGGCCCTGCCGACGTAGAACGCAAAGCAAATAGAAAGGAAATCACAGAATCTCAAAGCAAATATTCCAGGACATATTGTTCCCCTAAAATCAAACGCAAGTTTAACGCCTCCATGAGGCATGGTGCATATTGCAGAAGCTAAAACAGGAAAGGAGCCACCAGCAGGTTGCCTCATCATCCCTGGACGCCACCGTCGCCTGCAAGGGATGCTTCTTCTCCAACGGCGCCGCCTTCACCTGCACCACCAACCGGAGTTGCGGGATCGGTAGCACCGCCGGTCGGCGGCGCGGGAGCGAAGGCGCAAAATCTCTTCAGCAGGGCCTCCACCTGACCCTTCACAGCTGCAGCAGCGGCCTCGTAATGCTTGTCTTTCACAGGCTCCAGCAGCTCGTCAAGGCGGGCAGCGGGATCACGAAGGTGGAGGTGGCTAAAGACGTGCGTCAGCGCGACCGAGGAGAGAACGCGGGCTTTTCCCTCTGCCATGGGGCCGATATCGCTCACGACGTCCTCAAGCGCATCAACCAGAAAAAGGAACCAGCTTGTTGGGGCCCCCGTCGTCGGCAACCAGCGGCTCCTCCAAGCCCTTCTCATAGACCGACTTCAGCGGCGTCCGAGCCTTCTCTCCAAGGAGCTTGAAGGCCGTGCGGTCCTCAGTCAGGACCATTGTCTTGGCGTCAAGCTCGGCCTTCTCCGCCTTCAGCTTCTGCTCCAACTCCTCCAGCCGGCTGCGCTCCGCGCTGCACCTTCGCCAGCTGCTCCAATTCGGCATCGCGATCCTTTACAGCGTCCTCTCAGGCTTTCATCTTCTCCTCCTCCGCCTTGCGGCCTCGGGCTTCCTTCGCGTGCCTCCTCCGCCTTGCGGCCTCGGGCTTCCTTCGCGCGCTCCCTCTGCACGGTCTCCAGCTCGGCTGCCAGCGACCGGCAGCGGTCCTAGGCGGCCTCAGCATCCTTTAGCGCCACCTCGCGGGCGGCTGCAGCCTAGGCGACCGCCTTCCCGTCCTTCTCGGAGTCAGCTGCAGCTTGGCTCAGCGCCACCCGGACGAACACATCAGAGTGAAGCCAGCTAGAGACTAGTTCCAGGCGTCCGGCCACCAGGCGACGGTCGTCACCCTGAAGGTCTTCTCGCAGCAGGGCCATCGCAGAAAGAGCCCGCTCCAGGACGTCAGGAGAGGCGGAGGAACCCGGGGTCAGCAGCGCGGTAGAAGAATGAGGAGGAGGTGACATCGTCACTGATACGTCTCCAACGTATCTATAATTTTTTATTGTTCCATGCTATTATATTATATGTTTTGGATGTTAATGGGCTTTATTTTACACTTTTATATTATTTTTGGGACTAACCTATTAACCGGAGGCCCAGCCCAAATTGCTGTTTTTTTGCCTATTTCAGTGTTTCGTAGAAAAGGAATATCAAACGGAGTCCAAACGGAATGAAACCTTCGGGAATGTGATTTTTGGAACAAACGTGATCCAGAGGACTTGGAGTGGACGTCAAGCAATCAACAAGGCAGCCACGAGGCAGGGGGCGCGCCCTCCCCCTCGTGGGCCCCTCGTAGCTCCACTGACCTACTTCTTCCTCCTATATATGTTCACATACCCTGCAAACATCTGGGAGCACCACGAAACCCTATTTCCATCGCCGCAACCTTCTATACCCAAGAGATCCCATCTTGGGGCCTTTTTCGGAGCTCCGCCGGAGGGGGCATTGATCACGGAGGGCCTCTACATCAACTCCATGGCCCCTCCGATGATGTGTGAGTAGTTTACTTCAGACCTTCGGGTCCATAGTTATTAGCTAGATGGCTTCTTCTCTCTCTTTGGATCGCAATACAAAGTTCTCCTTGATTCTCTTGGAGATCAATTCGATGTAATCTTCTTTTGCGGTGTGTTTGTCGAGATCGGATGAATTGTGGGTTTATGATCAAGATTATCTATGAACAATATTTGAATCTTCTCTGAATTCTTTTATGTATGATTGGTTTATCTTTGCAAGTCTCTTTGAATTATCAGTTTGGTTTGGCCTACTAGATTGATCTTTCTTGCAATGGGAGAAGTGCTTAGCTTTGGGTTCAATCTTGCGGTGCTCGATCGCAGTGACATAAAGGGAAACGACACGTATTGTATTGTTGCCATCGAGGGTAAAAAGATGGGGTTTATATCATATTTCATGAGTTTATCCCTCTACATCATGTCATCTTGCTTAAGGCGTTACTCTGTTCTTATGAACTTAATACTCTAGATGCATGCTGGATAGCGGTCGATGTGTGGAGTAATAGTAGTAGATGTAGGTAGGCGTCGGTCTACTTGACACAGACGTGATGCCTATATACATGATCATACTTAGATATTCTCACAATTATTCACTTTTCTATCAATTGCTCGACAGTAATTTGTTCACCCACCGTAATACTTATGCTATCTTGAGAGAAGCCACTAGTGAAACCTTGCCCCCCGGGTCTATTTTCCATCATACAAGTTTCCAATCTATTTTATTTTGCAATCTTTACTTTCAATCTATATCATAAAAATACCAAAAATATTTATCTTATTATCATTATCTCTATCAGATCTCACTTTTGCAAGTGGTTGTGAAGGGATTGACAACCCCTTTATCGCGTTAGTTGCAAGGTTCTTATTTGTTTGTGTAGGTATGAGGTGACTTGCGCGTGGTCTCCTACTGGATTGATACCTTGGTTCTCAAAAATGGAGGGAAATACTTACACTGCTTTACTTCACCACCCTTTCCTCTTCAAGGGAAAACCAACGCAATTCTCAAGAGGTAGCAGTCACCATGGCCTGGGAGGCCAGAGGCTCCTGAGCCACAGGGACCCTGGCGCCCGAGCCGGACGCCGGCACCTCTGGAGCCGGCGGGGCCTCGGGGACTGACCCCTCCCAAGGATGCTCCACCCAACCTCGCGAGGATGATCGAGCTGCAGAAGCACGAGCGCCATTTCCACCTTTACTCATGGAGAGGGGTGCGGCCGCAGGAGGCGATCTGGGCTCAAGGAGCACCGCCTCGCCCTCCCTTCTCCTCTTCGCCGCAGGCGTCGACCAAGTTGCACAATGGAGAAGAAGAGTCAAGGACAAGCATCAGAAGCAAGAACAAGGCAGGACGAGAACACTTACTGGTCCACCGCGACATAGTCCCTCCGCTTCGTGAGCTTGAAGCCGGAGAGCTTTGTAGCCCGAGGCACGAGCGCGCCAGTTCCGGGAGCAAAAGCAGGGGCAGCAGCTAGGCCGGAAGCAGCTCTAGGCGGCGGTGAGGTAGGAGCGTTGTCCCGGGAGAGCAGCGCCGACCAGCCCTTCGTCGGAACCACGGGCAGCTCCCCCTTCTCTGGGAGAATATCGGCCTCACCTTCGTCGTCAGGCAGGAGGCGGTGGATGTCGGCCTTGCGCAAGGGGAAGGTCCCGACATCTCCTCGGGGGCTACCTCTGAGTCGCGCTCCTCATCCTCCTCATCCTCTCCGTCCCTGCGGGAATCACCAGAAGACACGTCCACCGTCGCCATCGCCACAGGAACGTCAGAAGGTGCTGGCGGCACCAGGCCGCACCCGTCAAAGGTGGGCATGGCGGCTACGACCTGCGCCCCGTCCTTCCGGAGGAACAAGGGAGCGTGAGGATTCGACGAATACTCTTGGTCGCTTCCTACCAAGAGACGGAGGGCCACAACTAGCTCCTCGTCAGACAAGGCCTTCAGACTCAAGCGGAGCTTGTCTTCTTCATCCACAAGCGTCCACAGGGGGGGCATGCACACCTGGACAGGAGCCACCCGCTGCGCCAAGAATTCCCTTACGAGCACAACCCCGTCAGCTTCGCCGCCTTCGCGTTGCCCGGCCTCAGGTCGGCGTTCATCTTCTCGAGCACCAACTTCGCCCAGTCGTTAGTAAGCTTCACACGGGACCACCCCTCATCAGGCCGGGGCATCCCCGCAACAGCTTCAGCCGTGGGTGGACACACTTGGCATCCATCATAACCCACTTGCTCCTGAAGCCGGCCTTCTTCCCGGTCTTCGAAATCGCGTTAGCCTTGCCGGCTGCGATGAAGTTGGCGCACCCTGTGGTGTGGCCGTCGTTGATTCGGAGATAGAAGAAGTGGCGCAACGGTGCCACGGACAGTGATAACCCACAAGTATACGGGATCGCAACAGTTTTCGAGGGTAGAGTATTCAACCCAAATTTATTGATCGACACAAGGGGAGCCAAAGAATATTCTCAAGTATTAGCAGTTGAGTTGTCAATTCAACCACACCTGGAAACTTAATATCTGCAGCAAAGTATTTAGTAGCAAAGTAATATGATAGTAGTGGTAATGGTAGCAAAAGGTAATGATAGCAAAAGTAATGTTTTTGGTATTTTGTAGTGATGATAGCAATAGCAACGGAAAAGTAAATGAGCGAAGAACAATATATGGAAAGCTCGTAGGCAATGGATCGGTGATGGGAAATTATGCTGGATGCGGTTCATCATGTAACAATCATAACCTAGGGTGACATAGAACTAGCTCCAGTTCATCAATGTAATGTAGGCATGTATTCCGAATATAGTCGTACGTGCTTATGGAAAAGAACTTGCTGACATCTTTTGTCCTACCCTCCCGTGGTAGCGGGGTCCTATTGGAAACTAAGAGATATTAAGGCCTCCTTTTAATAGAGTACCGGAACAAAGCATTAACACATAGTGAATACATGAACTCCTCAAACTACGGTCATCACCGGTAAGTATCCCGATTATTGTCACTTCGGGGTTAACGGATCATAACACATAATAGGTGACTATAGACTTGCAAGATAGGATCAAGAACTCTCATATATTGATGGAAACATAATAGGTTCAGATCTGAAATCATGGCACTCGGGCCCTAGTGACAAGCATTAATCATAGCAAAGTCATAGCAACATCAATCTCAGAACATAGTGGATACTAGGGATCAAACCCTAACAAAACTAACTCAATTACATGATAGATCCCATCCAACCCATCACCATCCAGCAAGCCTACGATGGAATTACTCACGCACGGTGGTGAGCATCATGAAATTGGTGATGAAGGATGGTTGATGATGATGATGGCGACGGATTCCCCTCTCCGGAGCCCCGAACAGACTCCAGACCAGCCCTCCCAAGAGGTTTTAGGGCTTGGCGGCGGCTCCGTATCGTAAAACACGATGAATTCTTCTCTCTGATTTTTTTCTCCCGAAAACCAAATATATAGAGTTGGAGTTGAGGTCGGAGGAGCTCCAGGGGGCCCACGAGGTAGGGGGGCAGGCGCGCCCCCACCCTCGTGGACAGGTGGTGGCCCCCCTGGCCTTCATCTTTTGCAAGGATTTTTTATTATTTCCGAAAAGTTGTTCCGTGAAGTTTCAGGTCATTCCGAGAACTTTTGTTTCTGCACATAAATAACACCATGGTAATTCTACTGAAAACAGCGTCAGTCCGGGTTAGTTCCATTCAAATCATGCAAGTTAGAGTCCAAAACAAGGGCAAAGTGTTTGGAAAAGTAGATACGACGGAGACGTATCAACTCCCCCAAGCTTAAACCTTTGCTTGTACTCAAGCAATTCAGTTGATAAACTGAAAGTGATAAAGAAAAACTTTTACAAACTCTGTTTGCTCTTGTTGTTGTAAATATGTAAAGCCAACATTTAAGTTTTCAGCAAAGATTATGACTAACCACATTCACAATAACGCTTAGGTCTCAAGTTTACTCATATCAATGTCATAAGCAACTAGCGAGCAATAATAATAAATCTCGGATGACAACACTTTCTTAAAACAATCATAGCAATCATAATATGATATAACAAGATGGTATCTCGCTAGCCCTTTCTGAGACCGCAAAACATAAATGCAGAGCACCTTTAAAGATCAAGGACTGACTAGACATTGTAATTCATGGTAAAAGAGATCCAGTCAAGTCATACTCAATGTAAACTAACAGTAATGAATACAAATGACAGTGGTGCTCTTCCAACTGGTGCTTTTTAATAAGAGGATGATGACTCAACATGAAAGTAAATAGATAGGCCCTTCGCAGAGGGAAGCAGGGATTTGTAGAGGTGCCAGAGCTCGGTTTTGAAATAGAGGTGAATAAAATTTTGAGCGGTATACTTTCATTGTCAACATAACAACCAAGAGATGGAGATATCCTCCATGCTACACACATTATAGGCGGTTCCGAAACAGAATGGTAAAGTTTATACTCCCCCTTCCACCAACAAGCATCAATCCATGGCTTGCTCGAAACAACGAGTGCCTCCAACTAACAAGAGTCCCAGGGGGAGTTTTGTTTGCAATTATTTTGATTTAGTTTGCATAAAGCATGGGACTGGGCATCCCGGTGACCAGCCACTTTCTCGTGAGTGAGGAGCAGAGTGCACTCCTCTTGAGAATAACCCGCCTAACATGGAAGATACGGACAACCCTAGTTGATACATGAGCTATTTGAGCATACAAAATAGGATATTTATTTGAAGGTTTAGAGTTTGGCACATACAAATTTACTTGGAACGGCAGGTAGATACCGTATATAGGTAGGCATGGTGGACTCATATGGAATAACTTTGGGGTTTATGGAGTTGGATGCACAAGCAGTATTCCCGCTTAGTACAGGTGAAGGCTAGCAAAAGACTGGGAAGCGACCAGCTAGAGAGCGACAACAGTCATGAACATGCATTAAAATTAATCAACACCGAACACAAGCATGAGTAGGATATAATCCACCATGAACATAAATATCATGAAGGCTATGTTGATTTTGTTTCAACTACATGCGTGAACATGCGCCAAGTTAAGTCACTTAAATCATTCAGAGGAGGATACTACCCTATCATACCACATCACAATCATTTTAATAGCATGTTGGCACGCAAGGTAAACCATTATAAGCTCCTAGCTAATCAAGCATGGCACAAGAACTATGATCTCTAGTTGTCATTGAAAACATGTTTATTCATAATAGGCTGAATCAGGAACGATGAACTAATCGTATTTACAAAAACAAGAGAGGTCGAGTTCATACCAGATTTTCTCATCTCAATAAGTTCATCATATAATCATCATTATTGCCTTTCACTTGCACGACCGAACGATGTGGATAATAATAATAGTGCACGTTCATTGGACTAAGCTGGAATCTGCAAGTATTCAATAAATAGGAGAAGACAAGGCAATATGGGCTCTTTTGTCAGATCAACAATAATGCATATAAGAGCTACTTCAACAATTTAATTATGGTCTTCTCCTATCGACCCCCAAAGAAAAGAAAAGAAATAAAACTATTTACATGGGAGAGCTCCCAATAAGCAAAAGAAGAACATGAAATCTTTTTGGGTTTTCTTTTTAATTACTACTACAAGCATGGAAATTAAAACTAGCTAAAAGCTACAACTAATTATTTTGGTTTTTCTTAAGGTTTATTAAACACACAAGAAGAAAGCATAAAAAGAAAATAAACTAGCATGGATGATACAATGAAAAAGTATGAGCACCGACATCTAGCAATGAGTGTGTGAACATGAATGTAATGTCGGTGAGAAATACGTACTCCCCCAAGCTTAGGCTTTTGGCCTAAGTTGGTCTATGGCCACGGTTGGCCTGGCGGATATCCATAATAATAGTTGGGGTCGTACTGAGATGAAGAAGACTCTGACTGCCATTGGTTGGCAATCATTTCCGGATCCCAATGGTAATTAGAATATCGTGGAGGATTAACATGTGGTTCCGGCTCTGGCTCTGTGGCTGATGTAGGGTTCCGATAGGCGTGAATAGCCTCTAACGGAACAAGGTACTGGCATGCAGATAAATCAAACAAGGAAGAAGCAGGCATGGTAATAGTCTCAGGATGATGTTTATCAAAGAACAATTTGTATTTAAGCTCCCCTTCCCTATTCTTAACAATAAAATCGTGCGCTACCATACTCTTATAATCTAGGTAAACACGAGGCAACAATTTTTCTTCCTTCTCATAATGCCTAATAGGTATATTAAAATGTGTAGCTAGGCGAGAAGCATAGATGCCTCCAAAGATGGGGCCCTTTGTACGGTTCAGACTTAACCGTTTAGCAATAATGCCGCCCATACTAACAGAGTTATCACTGAATAAACCATGGAGAATAATAATAATATCAGGAACACTAAGGTTTCCACAAGCAACGGCTAGCAAATATTGCAAAGTAGCGTAAAACAGGAAAATGTATGCTAGTGATTCGTGCATCGGAAACCTTCCTCGTTTCCCCTATGGTGATGATATCAATAAACCCATCCACATCGTTGCAATGTGGTTCCTCTGTCGTGCCCTCTAAAGGGACCAAACAAACCCGACAAAAATCATAAAGTGACATCTCCTTATGCTCATCATATAAATAAAATTTCACCGTAGGTGGTGAGCTCTTAGAATGGAAATGAAAGTTTTGCACAAAGATATTTGTGAGTAAGAGATACTAATCGCGTTGGTCGTGGAGGAAAGCGATGAGACCTGCATTCTTAGCTAATTCATAAAAATCTTCATAAATCCCGGCTGCTCTCAAGAAATCATCACAAGGCCATTCACACGACCGAACCTCCGTGGTGCGAGGCAGATTATATTTGGGCTTCTGTGCCTTTTCCTTCGAGCTTCGGCTCGATGAGCCCCTCAAAAGTCTCTTCATTGTTTTCAAATTCTGAAATTTTAGTAACTTCAAAATGAAAGTAAACCAAACTCAATAATATTGATAGCAACTACTCCTACAAGTGCCTAGGGCCTATATCATGCATCAAAACTACTTTTGACCATATAAATTTTAAATACAAGATCAAGAACATGGACACCTAGGCAGCAAAAATTTGCAATGAATAAAGCACTAGAATAAAAACTAATTGGACCAATGGAGGAGTCACATACCAAGGAACAATCTCCCCAAGCAGTTTTGTGAGAGGTGCTTTGAGCAAGGAGATCGAAAATGGCAGCAAAATGAGCTTAGACTCGGGTTTGAGCTGGATATTAGTGTTTGGGGGAGGAAGAAGGAGTGTGAGGGTGAAAGGATAGGTGGAGGAGGGCCACCGTGGGCCCACGAGGCAAGGGGGCGCGCCCTCCACCCTCGTGGCCAGGTGGATGACCCCCCTGCTGTGTTCTCAGTGCCAAATATTCTCAAATATTCTAGAAAAAATCAGATTTAAATTTCAGGGCATTTGGAGAACTTTTATTTTCGGGGTATTTTTATATTGCACGGATAATCAGATAACAGACAGAAAAATAATATTTTTATTTTATTTAATATAAATAACAGAAAGTAAAAGGAGGGTACAGCAGGTTGTGCCTTCTAGTTTCATCCATCTCATGCTCATCAAAAGGAATCCACTAACAAGGTTGATCAAGTCTTGTTAACGAACTCATTCTGAATAACATGGAACCGCAGAAATTTCGAATAACACTATGTTACATCAACGGGGATATGCACATCCCCAAAAATAAGAAAATCATATTTCTTCTTGACAGTAGGAAGAGGAAATTCAAAACCTCCAAGTATAACCGATGGGATTTTTCCAATAGAGTTGATATTATGAACTTGAGGTTGTTTCCTCGGAAAGTGTACCGTATGCTCATTACCATTAACATGAAAAGTGACATTGCCTTTAGTGCAATCAATAACAGCCCCTGCAATATTCAAAAAGGGTCTTCCAATAATAATAGACATACTATCGTCCTCGGGAATATCAAGAATAACAAAGTCCGTTAAAATAGTAACGTTTGCAACTACAACAGGCACATCCTCACAAATACCAACAGGTATAGCAGTTGATTTATCAGCCATTTGCAAAGATATTTCTATAGTTGTCAACTTATTCAAATCAAGTCTACGATATAAAGAGAGAGGCATAACACTAACACCGGCTCCAAGATCACATAAAGCAGTTTTAACATAGTTTCTTTGGTATTCCACCCTTAAAAGTATAATTAGCAAGCATGGTGGAAATTTCAGCTTCCGGTATCTTTCTTTTATTAGTAACAATTTCTTTCATGTACTTAGCATAAGGATTCATTTTGAGCATATCAGTTAATCACATACGCAAAAAGATAGGTCTAATCATTTCAGCAAAGCGCTCAAAATCCTCATCATCCTTTTTCTTGGATGGTCTGGGAGGAAAAGGCATGGGTTTCTGAACCCACACTACTAGAAAAACTATTATTAACGACGAGAGGAAGAAACTCTTGGTCGTTAGAAAACTAAGCGAACCTCGCATGGTGGAGATCAGGCTAAGGCTACCAACTATCGTGTAACAACCCTCTCAGAGAAAAGAAAACTAAGCGAACCTCGCATGGTGGAGATCAGGCTAAGGCTACCAACTATCATGTAACAACCCCCTCAGAGAAAAACTACATGTAACAAGCACCGAATTACTCTTTTTTTAAGCCCATGGGTGTTGTCGTCATTGGCCCAATCTCCTCCTCCTTTAATATCCTTACCTTCCTAATCTGACTCCCTCTCCTTCATTTCATCTCCCACATTGCCAGCCGCTTCTCTCTCGTTTCCTCTTCCACCCGATCCGCCACCATGAGCATGGCCTCCGCCTTCGGTTATGACCCTCGTCCACCCATCTCCCAAGATACAACACATCCATGTCCTCCACATCCACGGCCATCGGGAGGAAGCCGAGCAGGAGAGGTACGGGCTAACCCTAGACCAGCCTTCCACGCATTGTTGGGGTGAGGAGGATAGAGAGGCGGCGGTGGCAGGGACCGATTGTTTTTCCCGCGGGAGTAGGATCTGAGTGGGGAGGAGGAGGCGCATGCGTTGCCACAACACCAAGGAACACCTGACCGTGAAGATTCTCTTATTCCTTGATGCAGATTTATTTGTGAAAGAAGAGAATTAGCGAGAGTGGTCGAGCAAGATCTTCCTGACATGTTTTTCTTAGATGACCTTTCTCCAATTAAGGTATTTTAGGAAGATACTAATCGCTTAAGTTGTTTTGTACAGAGAAGATGATTTTGCATAGGTCTAGTTGTTCTTGAATCAGTTCCAATAAGTATAGTGTTGATTTGGTTTCTTTTATTTCTACAGGTTTGAATACTACGGTCAGAAAAATCCGTTTGAGATCACAGTTTTTGCTGGTCTCGAAAAATGTATTAAGTTCATTCTGAACTTTAAGTTCAGAGAAGATGGTATTTGTCTTCTACAGCAATCATGCCAATGCGTGAGGTATGATTTAGCCTGTATAATAATTAGTTAATAGATTATATTTATTTGTACATGGAAATTGATTGTTCATATGTGAGGATTTTGTAAAAGAGAACAAGCAGTTTGATTCCTGTCCCAAACTGGCCGAAGCAACACGCAGTACCAAAGCTAGTATCTAGATAATTCATTCAAGCCTGAAGCAACACACACGTACACAACACCTAATTGATCTTTGCGTTGATCGGTCCTCACGGCTGGAAACGTACTAATACACATGTATATGCAAAAAACTGGGCGTATTGCCTTGTATTGGGCCTGATTCTTTTCTTTTATTTCTCGTTGTTGTTCAATGTTTACAAAAGGGTATGCATGCGTATATATAGCAGCTAGGACAACCACAGGCTAACCTACTTGGTTGCAAGTTTTAATCCTAGTATACAAGGTATTTGTTCTGCATACAACCCGGATACAACACAACACACACCATCATTATTTCCAACATACTCTTTGTGCACTTTAATTATCTTCGGCAAAAAATGTTTTTGGCACCACAGTGGTTTCTTGTTTTATTGTATCTTGTGTTTGCAGTTGCTCCCGGTGGTCGGTGCTCCTGTCTGATTTTAATAAGAGCCATGGATGTTTGCATTTGAATTCCATTATGATCATTCATATTATATATTGATGCTCTCTGGGCCTATAACCATTAATGCCTTCTAGTTATGTTCTATTTTGTCACTCAGGGCATATGCAAGTACATTCTTTTAGTTTTTACTTGCAACAAATATCGATTTGTAACTAAGTGGCCAGATATTTCATCTTATGTCCTGTACTTTGTGCCAATTTCTGACAATTCTTAGAGGTCTACCAGGCTCCTCATAAAAGCCAACATGCTCAAGTAAGTTGCTCTCATATACTGATTTTATCTGCCGCTATTGTGCCGATTTATTTATGTGAACTGACTTTTATAACTTACTCAACATTTTGTAGGAATGATGGAGCACCTTGGTATAAAGAAGCATGAGGAGGTATTAGTCGCCGATGAAGAATTATATCCATTCAAACAATGATGGCGCCCCTCGATTAAAGATTAATAAAGAATATATTTTCTAGTTTTTCCATTTCCAAATTAGATATGAGAAGTACATTGGTCATGTAAGGAGTGTTTTTGACTCAAATGTCTTAAATGCCGTTTTAATTCCATATTTGTATGTCGGAATTTTGTTAGTTGATCTTACTTTTACTAATAAAAGAGGCTATGACCCTTTCAATATTGAGATTCTTTTTCTTCCTAATTAATGCGGATAACATTTAAGCGTTGGATGCTACTAAGGATTCTATAGGTGGTTGAATGGAAATGATATAAAATTATTAGCGATGACAAAAGTGCTCGCTAATACTATAATTGTGGTTGTTATTGCCTTAGGGATGACGACCACACACTATCTCGTCATTATAAGAATAACAACCGGAAAATTAGTTTTAATGATGGAGCCTACTACGACCAGCATATTGTGGTCGTTATTGACCTTTAACGACAACAATGCGACTTTTAACGACCACATATACGGTCGTTAAAAACCTTTTTCCCAGTAGTGCCATGATTCTCTTTCTTTACCATGTTTCCTAGCAACAAAGTTTTTCTTATCATAACGTTGATTCTTTGATTGTGGGTTATCAAGATCAACATCAGGTTCAATTTCTATATCATTATCCTTACTAGGTTGGGCATCAACATGAACATTATCATTAACATCATCACTAGATTCGGGTTCATTACCAGATTGTGTTTCAGCATCAGAAATAGAGATGTCATTTGGATTCTCAGGTGATTCAACAATAGGATCACTAGAAGCATGCAAAGTCCTATCATTTTTCTTTTTCTTCCTATTAGAAGGACTAGGTGCATCCACATTATTTCTCTGAGAATCTTGCTCAATTCTCTTAGGGTGGCCTTCAGGATACAAAGGTTCCTGAGTCATTCTACCACCTCTAGTCATAACTCTAACAGCATTATCATTATTCTTACTATTCAATTCATTGAGCAAATCATTTTGAGCTTTAAGTACATGTTCTACTTGAGTGGTAACCATAGAAGCATGTGTACTAATAAGTTTAAGTTCACCTTTGACATTAGCCATATAATCACCCAAGTGTTCAAGCATATTTGAATTGTATTTCAATTGTCTACCAAAATAAGCATTAAAATCTTCTTGCTTAACCATAAATTTATCAAACTCATCTAAGCATGGGCTAGCAAACTTAGTAAATGGGATTTCAGCTTTATCATATCTATAGAGAGAATTTACCTTTACTACCTGTGTCGGGTTATCAAGACCATGAGTTTCTTCAATAGGTAAAGGATCAAGATCATATGTTTCTTCGATAGGCGTTAAAAATTAAGACCGTGTATTTCTTCAATAGGAGGTAAATTCTTAACATCTTCATCTTTAATACCTTTTTCTTTCATAGATTTCTTTGCCTCTTGCATATCTTCAGGACTGAGAAATAGAATACCCCTCTTCTTTGGAGTTGGTTTAGGAATAGGCTCAGGAGTTGGTACAAGAACTGGTTCAGGAAGTGTCCAATTATTTTCATTTGTCAACATATTATTCAATAGAATTTCAGCTTCATCCGGTGTTCTTTATAAAAGATATCAAGTATTTCGTTTTTCTTAAGAGGATGATCAGGCAAAGCATTAAGTAACTTGAGAAGCCTCCCCCAAGCTTGTGGGAGACTCTCTTCTTCAATTTGCACAAAATTATATATATCGCTTAAAGCAGCTTGTTTCTTATGAGCAGGGAAATATTTAGTAGAGAAGTAATAAATCATATCTTGGGGACTACGCACACAACCAGGATCAAGAGAATTAAACCATATCTTAGCATCACCCTTTAATGAGAATGGAAATATTTAAAGGATATAAAAGTAACGAGTTCTCTCATCAGTAGTGAACAGGGTGGCTATATCATTTAATTTAGTAAGATGTGCCACAACAGTTTCAGATTCATAGCCATGAAAAGGATCAGATTCAACCAAAGTAATTATATCAGGATCAACAGAGAATTCATAATCCTTATCAGTAACAAAGATAGGTGAAGTAGAAAAAGCAGGGTCAGGTTTCATTCTAGCATTAAGAGATTGCTGCTTCCATTTAGCTAATAACCTCTTGAGCTCGTATCTATCTTTGCAAGCTAAAATAGCTAAAGAAGCTTCTTTATCAAAAACATAACCCTCAGGAATAACATGTGAGTCTTCATCATCACTTTCATCAATATTATCAGATTTAATATTTTCATTCTCTCTAGCCCTAGCAAGTTATTCATCAAGAAATTCACCAAGTGGCACAGTAGTATCAAGGATAGAAGTAGTTTCATCATAAATATCATGTATAGCAGAAGTGGCATCATCAATAACACGCGACATATCAGAACGAATAGCAGAAGCAGGTTTAGGTGTCGCAAGCTTACTCAAAACAGAAGGTGAATCAAGTGTAGAGCTAGATGGCAGTTCCTTACCTCCCCTCGTAGTTGAGGGATAAATCTTAGTTATTGGATCTTTCAAGTTCTTCATAATGATAAGCAGATATAAATCCCAAGTGACTCAAAGAATAGAGCTATGCTCCCCGGTAACGGCGCCAGAAAATAGTCTTGATAACCCACAACTATAGGGGACCGCAACAGTTTTCGAGGGTAGAGTATTCAACCCAAATTTATTGATTCGACACAAGGGGAGCCAAAGAATATTCTCAAGTATTAGCAGCTGAGTTGTCAATTCAACCACACCTGGAAACTTAATATCTACAGCAAAGTATTTAGTAGCAAAGTAATATGATAGTAGTGGTAACGGTAGCAAAAGGTAATGATAGCAAAAGTAATGTTTTTGGTATTTTGTAGTGATGATAGCAATAGCAACGGAATAGTAAATAAGCGAAGAACAATATATGGAAAGCTCATAGGCAATGGATCGGTGATGGAGAATTATGCCGGATGCAGTTCATCATGTAACAATCATAACCTAGGGTGACACAGAACTAGCTCCAGTTCATCAATGTAATGTAGGCATGTATTCCTAATATAGTCATACGTGCTTATGGAAAAGAACTTGCATGCCATCTTTTGTCCTACCCTCCTGTGGCAACGGGGTCCTATTGGAAACTAAGGGATATTAAGGCCTCCTTTTAATAGAGTACCGGAACAAAGCATTAACACATAGTGAATACATGAACTCCTCAAACTACGGTCATCACCGGTAAGTATCCCGATTATTGTCACTTCGGGGTTAACGGATCATAACACATAATAGGTGACTATAGACTTGCAAGATAGGATCAAGAACTCTCATATATTGATGGAAACATAATAGGTTCAGATCCGAAATCATGGCACTCGGGCCCTAGTGACAAGCATTAAGCATAGCAAAGTCATAGCAACATCAATCTCAAAACATAGTGGATACTAGGGATCAAACCCTAACAAAACTAACTCGATTACATGATAGATCCCATCCAACCCATCACCGTCCTGCAAGCCTACGATGGAATTACACACGCACAGCGGTGAGCATCATGAAATTGGTGATGAAGAATGGTTGATGATGACGATGGCGACGGATTCCCCTCTCCGGAGCCCCGAACGGATTCCAGATCAGCCCTCCCGTGAGGTTTTAGGGCTTGGTGGCGGCTCCGTATCGTAAAACGCGATGAATTCTTCTCTCTGATTTTTTCTCCCCAAAACCAAATATGTAGAGTTGGAGTTGAGATTGGAGGAGCTCCAGGGGGCCCATGAGGTAGGGGCGCGCCCCCACCCTCATGGACAGGTGGTGGGCCCACTGTCCTTCATCTTTTGCAAGGATTTTTTTTATTTCTGAAAAGTTGTTCTGTGAAGTTTCAGGTCATTCTGAGAACTTTTGTTTCTGCACATAAATAACACCATGGTAATTCTGCTGAAAACAACGTCAGTCCGAGTTAGTTCCATTCAAATCATGCAAATTAGAGTCCAAAACAAGGGCAAAAGTGTTTGGAAAAGTAGATACGACGGAGATGTATCAAACGGCATCACCCCGACGTACGCCTCGCAGTAAAAAGCAAAGATGGACAAGAGAAGAACGGAGTTGGGATGGAGATGAAGAGCCTGTAATCCGTAGTGTTGGAGGACCGCGTAGAAGAAGTCGGAGAAGGGGGGAACAAGGCCGGCGACGACGCTGCTCATGAAGAAGGGGTAGAAGGAGCTCTTCGAAGCTTCGGGCATGGCGGAGCCAGCCCGAAGCTCGATCTGCCCCTTCTCGTTGTTCTCCCCCACTGTTAGCAGGCGCCTGGCGGCGAGGTTCTTCGCCAAGACATTGGGCGCCTCTAGAGCCGGCTTGTACCAGGCAGGCGGCGAATCAACCTTGGGCTTTCGGGGTGCCATTGGTCGGAAGCTCGGAAGGAGATCGGAGCAAATCGGGAGATTTCGGAAGTGAGGAGCGAGAGAGGGGATCTGGAGCAAGGAGAAGGAAGGCAATGAAGGCAAGCGTTCCCCGCACCGGCCTTTTGTCAGTCGGACCATTGCCAAGGCAGCGTGGGGAAGCGGAGACGCCCACGTCCAATCGGTCGCCACACGCCAACCGTGGCCGCAGGCTGATGGTGCCTGCGGCGCTCCATGCTTGCCCTTTGGCTTCGCCTCAAAGCCAAGCCCGAGCGCGCCTTGGGCCCGGGGGCTACTGTCGGAGTTCTAGGAATGGGGGTACCCAGACTTGGCTACCCACGGCCCGCAGAGTGGCTCCACCAGCGGCCCCGTACGACCCATCTTCACTAGCAAACACTCAAGACCCTCGCGAGGGGCCAAGCCTCACGAGGTGGACAGTGCAAGACCTCCTTAGGGGCGGCCTCACCAAGCTAGCTCACGAGGGGCGGAGAGATCAAGGCAAGGGGCACCTCATGAGGTTTCTGTGACGCAAGCCATGACGACTGGCGCCAGGCGGGCGCCAGGGCACGCAGTGTCCTCGTTTCCTCTTTGGTTCTAAAGGGGCAAGCGCAGGCGAGGAGTCCCGAGGCATCATGCAAAGGTTTTCATATCGGTGCAACAAGACCAAGACCAACAGGACGGCAGGACGGAGGTCACCGTGGAGCCCAAGACGGCGTCACCACCAGAGCCTTTGGCAGGCGAAGACTACTTTTGTCAGGATAGCTTGTATTAGTTGTCTCCCTTCAATTTGGCCGTTGTGGGATCCCTTCCCGCTCAATATTTGGGAAGAGGACCAGGGCCTCTATAAATAGGGCTAGCCACCACCATAGAAAGGGGGGAACCTAGATCGAATCCATAGTACCCAACCACTCGAGTTCACCAAGCACAAGAACACCTCTCCTCGCGAGGCTGTTCTTCCCTTGTAACTGTTTGATACATCTCCAACGTATCTATAATTTTTGATTGTTCCATGCTATTATATTATCTGTTTTGGATGTTTATGGGCTTTATTATACACTTTTATATTATTTTTGGGACTAACCTATTAACCTAGAGCCCAGTGCCAGTTTCTGTTTTTTTTCCTTGTTTTAGAGTATCGCAAAAAAGGAAAATCAAACGGAGTCCAATTGACCTGAAACTTCACGGAACTTATTTTTGGACAAGAAGAAGCCCACGGAGTATCAGAGATGGACCGGGAGAGTCCCGGGCTGCCCACGAGGGTGGGAGGCGCGCCCACCCCCCTGGGCACCCCCTGCCTCGTGGACAGCCCGGAGATCCACCTGTCGTGGTTCTAACTCTGACTGTAAAGTAGGGGGGTATGTATGGAGAGGCTAGATCTTAGCTATGGAGGAGTTGTAAGCACACGATGATTATGAGTTCAGGCCCTTCTCGGAGGAAGTAACAGCCCTATGTCTCGGTGCCCGGAGGCGGTCGACTGAATTATGTGTGTATGAATAACAGGGGTGCCAACCCTTGATACTGAGGAGGGGGGTGGCTTATATAGAGTTCGCCAGGCCCCTCCTGCCCTCAGTAATGCAAGGTTTAAAGTACATTAAGACTGGGGGTTACTGGTAACGCCCCTAATAAAGTGCTATGATGACCATAAAAGCTACTTAATGACCGACTGTTTGCGTGCAGGGTGACTTTAGATCTCATGGCAGTCGAGTGGTTGGAATTTGGTCGAGTGATTGCTTCGTGGTCGAGTGTCTTGAATCTGCCGAGTGGGATACCTCCAAGTCGATTGAAAGGTGACTTCTTCTAGGGATGTCCTTGGGTAGGGTACTTAGGACAGGTCCATGCCCCTATCCTAGGTACATAACTTCATCATTAGCCCCCGAATGGATCGAGGTTCGAGTGGGGAAGGAGTTGGGGATCTTTCCGACTGGTTCTTCATGTTATATGAACGTCTTGTTTTGGATCAATTGTCACGAATGACGTTGTCAACTTCTTTCAGTCGCCTTGATCCATTCTTGGCCTCTTGTCGAGTGAATTTCTTTACTTGTGAAGTTCCGAGTGACGGTGTGAAAGGGATCTTCTGTTTAACGAGTTGTTCTGCAGCACGCGGATTTTGCGGGATTTGAATTTCGGGAAGCACACGGGACAGGGGCGGCCGCAGTAATCGGATGGGATAGGACAGAAGCTCCTCGATCCCCGTGCCACCTTTTTCGCCATGTACCGCGCGCCCGCCCGTTGCGGGATTTGACGGGATTGTCTGGGCCTACCAGTCAGCCACTCGGAAGCGACCTCTTATAAGCTGCCGGCTCGGGACCCCCGAACAGTGCGCCTTCACTTTTCCCCCTTCCTTCACAAGATCCTCCGCCACCTCCGCTCCCACCTTGGTGCCGTAGGTCTATTCGAGCTTCGCCGGCGACGATGGTGAAGGAGAAGACGTCGGCTCTGGAGCGCGCGAAGAAGGCGACGGTGCAGGGGAAGGGGAAGAAGTCCGCTCGGGGCGGATCTTCCTCGAGGACTGCTCTGCCCAAGGATTGGATCCAGGGCGACTGGATGCCGTCGGTGATTCGGCAGGATGATCTCGATGATCTGGTCGAGGGGGATTCATTCCCCACGAATCTGCGTGCCTCCCGGGGAAAGAAGTCGAACCCCAGTGTAACACCTCGGATGTAACTTTCCCAATTTGTACTCCAACTCTTGTCGTTTCCGGCGTTAAGTTATTTTATTTTCTCGGGTTCGGGTTTTTGTCTCTATGTGTTGTTATCGTTGTCATGCATCTCATATCATGTCATCATGTGCATTGCATTTGCATATGTTTTCACCTCATGCATTCGAGCATTTTCCCTGTTGTCCGTTTTGCATTCCGGCGATTCGTTCTCCTTCGGTGGTCATTTCTAGCTTTCTTTCGTGTGTGGGGATTAAACATTTCCGGATTGGACCGAGACTTGCCAAGCGGCCTTGGTTTACTACCGGTAGACCGCCTGTCAAGTTTCGTATCATTTGGACTTCGTTTGATACTCCAACGGTTAACCGAGGGACCAAAAAGGCCTCGTGTGTGTTGCAGCCCAACACCCCTCCAATTTGGCCCAAAACCCACCTAAACCTGCTCCATCATCTAGAACGTTCGATCACAATCGCGTGGCCGAAAACCGCACCTCATTTGGACTCTCCTAGCTCCCTCTATGCCTATATATAGACCCCTTCCCCGAAATCCGGATCTCCCTCGTCCGAAACCCTAAAATATCTCCTCCTCCTCCGCCGGACACGTCCGGACGGACCGGACGCGTCCGACGCTGCAACCTCGCCGCCGTTCTCCACCGAAGGCGCCGCCTGGTCCTTCTCCCTCCTCCTCCCTGGACCGGCAAATCCGGCGACAAGCTCCGGTCGTCGAACCTCGATCCGCATGCCCCGATCCAGATCTGGAAATATTAGGGTTGACCCCGTTTTTTCCGAAGTCCTGAGATTTCAGTTCCATGTGCTCATGTTCATAGCATCGTATCTTTGCATCCGTAGCTCCGATTTGGGCATATAGCATATCAAAATGTTCATCTCAGAGAGTACATCATTTCATTCCATTGCATCATTTTCATTTGAGTTCATCTTGATGCCCGAAATGCTGTTAGAAGAGGGCTACTTGAGATTATTGTCAGATCTGCTACTCCATTTGCATATTTGTCATTTTTGCCATGATTATTGTGTGCATGATATGCCCATGAGCTCTACATATGTTTTGTTAAGGGTTTTGCCATCTTTCCAAGGGTGCAACCCATGTATTTTTGTGATGTGTGTGGTTACTAGCACGAGCTTGCAAAGTGAGGCACTTGGTAGTGCCGATTTCAGGGACTTAGCAATTCCACTAAGTCCTTGAGCTGTTTATCTCATATGGCCATATGTTCATGTTGTTTCCTAGTGATCCGTGCCTCTTTTGAGGATGATCAGAAAGGATGTTTTGTAAATGTTGTAGTGCTCTATCCATCGATGTCTTTGTTTGCAATTATGGAGCACCCTAGCTTGAGTCAATCGAGCTCTACTTTTGCTACTTTGTGAATCTGGGCAGATTGTCAACTTGTTTGCAATTTCGCCGATGATGTTGTAGTTGATCCGTGCATGCTATGCTATTGTTTCTTGCCATGTCTAGCTTGTATTTTGTGTATTTTTGATGGGTGTATGCTTAGTTTGTCATGACTTGCTCCGTAGTGAGTGCATCGAGGTCGTAAACATGCCTACTTAATATCTGTTTTCAGCATGCTCCAGTTTTCACTAAGTCTGAGAACTGATTATGTTTTTGCCATGTTCACATGCTTGCAATTGTATTTTTTGATCCCTTTTGGCTCAAGGTCACTAAGGGACTTTTGTTAAGCTCTTTGAGTAGCTCCATGCCATGCTTTACTTTGCCATGTTCAGGTCCTGTAGCATGTAGTTTTGTTGCCCCGAAGAGTGCTACCTGATCTGAAATTTCAGACAAGTGTTAATTTCACTAAGTCTGAGATCTGTTTACCATATGCATTTTTGTCATGCTTGTTTGAACCTGTTAATGGATGATTTGGCCGTAGCTCAGTGCTAGACTTTTGTTAAGCATCTTGAATGCATCCCTGCCATGTATTTTGTTGTCATGTTTGAGTGCTGTAGCATGTTCATCTCATTGCATTTAGATGGCTACTTGCTGTAAATCGCAGACCGGTGTCATATTTGAATCGCTTGCCATTTCCAAACCGTAACTCCGATTCCGGCGTTCTTTATATCGTTTTCAAGCGATTTCATCTCAACTTTCCAGTGGCACACTTGGATTCCTAAGTTGAGGCCAGGTTCATGCATTTTCCTGTCATATCTTACATATGCTTCCCGCATCGCATCCCGCATAGCATATCATCAATGCATCATATTGTTTGATCCTTGCACGTGATTGATTGTGTCTTTGTTGCTTGTTTGTCTTGTTTGGGTAGAGCCGGGAGACGAGTTCGCTAACGAGGAGCCCGTTGAGTTTGCTTTCGAGGATCCAGTCAACTCTGACAACTTTGCAGGCAAGATGATCATACCCTCGAAATCACTACTATCTTTGCTATGCTAGTTTGCTCGCTCTTTTGCTATGCCAATGCTACGATGCCTACCATTTGCTTTCAAGCCTCCCAAATTGCCATGTCAAATCTCTAACACACCATGTCCTAGCAAACCGTTAATTGGCTATGTTACCGCTTTGCTCAGCCCCTCATATAGCGTTGCTAGTTGCAGGTGAAGATTGGAGGCCGTTCCTTGTTGGAACATTTATTTACTTGTTGGGATATCATTATATTGCCATGTTATCTTAAATGCATCTATATACTTGGTAAAGGGTGGAAGGCTCGGCCTCTCGCCTAGTGTTTTGTTCCACTCTTGCTGCCCTAGTTTCCGTCATATCGGTGTTATGTTCCCGGATTTTGCGTTCCTTACGCGGTTGGGTTATAATGGGAACCCCTTGATAGTTCGCCTTGATTAAAGATTTTCCAGCACTACCCAACCTTGGTTTTACCATTTGCCACCTAGCCTCTTTTTCCCTTGGGTTTCCGGAGCCCGAGGGTCATCTTATTTAAACCCCCCCGGGCCAGTGCTCCTCTGAGTGTTGGTCCACCTCGTCAGCCGCCGGTGGCCACCAGGGGCAACTCTGGGCTGGCCTACCGGAAGTTTGGAAAATCTGAGTGTGCCCTGAGAACGAGATATGTGCAGCTCCTATCGGGATTTTTCAGCACATTCGGGCGGTGTTGCTGGTTTAGTTTTAACCTGTCGAAGTGTCTTGAAGAACCGAGATACCGAGTCTGATCGGAACGTCTCGGGAGGAGGTCTATTCCTTCGTTGACCGTGAGAGCTTGTCGTGGGCTAAGTTGGGACTCCCCTGCAGGGATTGAACTTTCAAAAGCCGTGCCCGCGGTTATGGGCAGATGGGAATTTGTTAATGTCCGGTTGTAGATAACTTGAACCTTAACTTAATTAAAATGAATCAACTGAGTGTGTTACCGTGATGACCTCTTCTCGGCGGAGTCCGGGAAGTGGACACGATGTTGGAGTAATGCTTGCGCAGGTTGTCCTCTAGTTTTACTCGCTCGCGCTTTGCCTCCTCTTCTCGCTCTCTTTTGCGAACATGATAGCCACCATATATGCTACTCGCTTGCTGCAGCTCCACTTATTTTTACCTTGTCTTACCTATAAGCTTAAATAGTCTTGATCGCGAGGGTGCGAGATTGATGAGTCCCTGTGGCTCACAGATTACTATTACACCAGATGCAGGGCCTGATGATTCCGCTCCAGGTGACGCGCTTGAGTTCAAGTGGGAGTTCGATGAGGACTCTCAACGTTATTATGTTTCCTTTCCTAATGATCAGTAGTGGTGCCCAGTTGGGGGTGATCGGGACCGTGTCGCATGTTGGGTTATCTTTTACTTTGGCGCCGTAGTCGGGCCATGAGTGTTTGGTTGATGTAATGTTATTTATGTACCTGATTGACGTGGCGAGTGTAAGCCAACTATGTTATCTCCCCTTTATTATTATATTACATGGGTTGTTGTAAAGATTACCTTACTGGCGACATATGCCTTCAATGCGATTATGTCTCTAAGTCGTGCCTCGACACGTGGGAGCTATAGTCGCATCGAGGGTGTTATAAGTTGGTAATCAGAGCCTTCCCCGACCTTAGGAGCCCCATTGCTTTATCGTTTTTAGCAGCCGAGTTGTGTCTAGAAAAATGTTTTGAGTCATTTAGGAATTATATATCGGAGAGTTAGGAATTCTTTTTACTTCCCAGTCTCCTCATCGCTCTGGTAAGGCATCCTGATGTAGAGTTTTGACTCTTCTCTTCTCAAATTTCACTAATTTTTTTTAGGATCACGCGGGTATCTTGGAATCGTTCCGATGGTTTTATGATGAGAACATTGTCTTGGTGCCTCCTGTCAGGGGTTTTGTGGAAGTGTCCCGGGGAGTTGAGCTCTGAGGTGTTGTCGTCATAATTTTATCGTTGCAGTTCTGGAATACCTGAGTTTAGTATGCCGACATCGAAAAACTCTTTTATGCAGTTCATTGGTGAGATAACCTCGACGCCACCCAGTACTGGGGCGGGAGTTCGGGAGTATCGCCATAACTTGTATAACGGATGCTTTTCGAAGGTTGAGGTAGATGGTTTCCGAAGTTTTTCTCGGTTATGTGTTGAAGGATGGATATAGCTGGACGTAGGATTTGCTAGATTTGGGTGAGATATTATGCTTCCCCTATATCCCCAACACCTGATTGCATAACCGGAAAGGTTCGGGAGTTTCATAGGTGGGAATTCTAGTATCTCTAGTTCTTCTTCCATGGATATTGGTTTGAGATTGGGATTTCTTACCAATTATTCGTTCTTGATCCGTACCTTGTTGATTTATTTCTCTACCTAAATTCTAAGTGGCTTCTCAATTTATGGATATGTGACCATTTCAAGAGGAATGCATTCGTTCATTTTGTTCGGATGTGAAGACTATATGTTGCAATTTTCATTCTGTTGGATTCAGCTTCAATGTTTGTCTATCAATGTGCTAATGGATGTCAACCTCTTCAGGATGGCTCCTCCAACGCGCACGACTCTGAATCAAGATCTGCCACCACCTCCACCTCCTCCGGAGTCATGGCAAGCTGTGATGGCCGCAACCAATGCAAACACACAGTTGATCATGCAAATTCTTCAAGAGCGCAATCAAGGCAACCAAGGGAACCAAGGCAACAATCAGAACCACTTTGCTACACTCAACCAGTTCCTTGCTAACGGGCCAAAGACTTTCAGCAATTGTGTTGAGGCAACCGATGCTGACGATTGGCTTGTGGATCTGTGCAAGCATTTCGAGTGCAGTAACGTCAGGCCTGAGGACTTTGTCAAGTTCGCTTCCTTCCAACTCAAAGATCAAGCTGCAGAATGGTTCCAGCAGTACAAGGACTCCAGAGGTGGACGTGTTATCACTTGGGATGAATTCCGTCAAGATTTCAGAGCTCACCATATCCCTCAGAGCGTGGTTGAAAGCAAGCGTGAGGAATTCCGCAACCTGAAGCAAGGCTCTTTGTCTGTCTATGACTACAACAAGTTGTTCCAGAAGCTCGCCCGCTTTGCCAAGCAGGACGTGCCTGATGAGAAGAGCATGATATACCAGTTCAGAGGTGGTCTCAGAGAAGAAATCCAGCTCGCTCTTGTTCTCTTTGAGCCCTTGAGGTACGATGAGTTCTACAACATGGCATTGAAGCAAGAGGCTGCTCAGTTGAGGTGTGATGCTTCCAAGAAGCGAGTCAGAGATGTTACTCCTTCTTCCTCTACTCAAGTGGCCAAGCAGCAGAAGTATTGGCTTCCTCCTCCTCCGTTCCGTCAGCCGTATCAGCAGAAGAGCAAAGGTGGTAGTGGTTTTTCCCACCCACCCAACCCTGGCTTTCAGAACAAGACTTCGTCTCAAGCTCCAAGATCGAGTGCTCCGTACCACCGTCCGCTTTCAGAGGTCACGTGCAACAAGTGCCAACAGAAGGGTCACTATGCCAACAAGTGTCTCAACCAGAGGCGTCTTCCTCCTCCTCCTCCTGTTAGATCGGCAAGTACATCTGTGGTCAAGCATAACCCCAAGCACGCCAAGGTCAATTTGATGAATGCAGCTCAGGCTGAGGATTCGTCAGATGTCATCATGGGTAACCTTCCTGTTAACGATGTTCCCGCTAAAGTACTTTTTGATACTGGTGCATCGCATTGTTTCATCTCGAAGCCTTTTGCATCTAAGCATGAGTTGACTTCCCAAGTTATGCATAATCCGTTAGCAGTTGTCTCTCTGGGTAAATGTTTGCTCGCTAACCACGAGATTCCGGATATTTCTATCATGATGGGTGATTTCAAGTTTCTGGCTTCTCCAATGGTTCCTGGTAACTCGGATATTGATCTTATTCTCGGAGTGGATTGGCTTTCTAAGCACAAGGCGCATCTTGATTGTGCTGCCAGGCAGATTCAATTGACTCATTCGTTTGAGGATGTAATTGTCTTTGCCGCTCGGGATAATACCATCCGTTTGTTTTCTCTCAATGAGAAGGGTGAACTGGATGCTATCTCGCAAATTCCAGTCATTTGCGAATATCAAGACGTCTTTCCAAAAGAACTTCCAGGAATGCCTCCGCACCGGCCAGTTGAATTCGTCATTGATCTTGAGCCCGGTACGGAACCTGTGTGCAAGCGTCCTTACAAGCTCGGACCTGAAGAGTTGAAGGAGCTGAAGAAGCAACTCGATATTCAAGAGAAAATGGGTCTCATCCGGCCTAGTTCTTTTCCGTGGGGTTGTGGTGTTCGTTTTGTGAAGAAGAAGGATGGAACGGACTGACTTTGTGTTGATTACCGTCCATTGAACAAGAAGACTATAACGAACAAATACCCACTTCCCAACATCAACGAGCTGTTCGAACAACTCAAAGGTGCCCAAGTATTCTCCAAGCTTGATCTCCGTATGGGTTATCATCAGATTCGAATCCGTGAGCAAGATATTCCCAAGACGGCTTTCAGGACAAGCTATGGTTCATATGAATACACTGTCATGTCTTTTGGCCTCGTCAACGCTCCTCCGACTTTCTCTCTCATGATGAACTTCATCTTCAACGCCTACACAAATGACTTCGTTTTGGTCTATCTCGACGACATCCTAGTTTTCTCGAAGAACAAGGAAGATCATGCCAAACACTTGCGTTTGGTGCTTGATAAGCTCAAGGAATATCAGTTCTACGCTAAGTTCTCCAAGTGTGAATTTTTGCTCGATGAGGTTCTTTATCTTGATTATATCATCTCCGCCAAGGGCATTGCCGTGAATCCTGAGAAGGTGTCTGCAATTGTGAATTGGGAACCTCCTCAGAACGTGAAGCAACTCCGTAGCTTCCTCAGTCTCGCAAGCTATTGCCGAAGATTCGTTGAAAACTTTTCTAAGATCGCGAAGCCTCTCTCTAATCTTCTCCAGAAGCACGTCAAGTACGTTTGGTCTCCGGAGTGTGACATTGCTTTCAACACTTTGAAAGAGAAATTGATCACTGCTCCAGTTCTGACTCCGCCTGATGAATCCAAACCGTACGAGGTCTTTTGTGATGCCTCTCTCCAAGGTCTTGGCGCAGTGTTGATGCAAGAGAAGAAAGTTGTTGCTTATACATCTCGCCAGTTGAAGCCCAATGATAAGAACTACCCCACTCATGATCTCGAGTTGGCGGCAATTGTGCATGCTCTTTTGACTTGGAGACATCTTCTATTGGGAAGAAAAGTGGACATTTTCACTGATCACAAGAGTCTCAAGTACATCTTCACTCAGCCTAATCTCAACCTCAGGCAAACTCGATGGGTCGAAATGATTCAAGAATATAATCCGAGTATCAAGTATACTCCAGGCAAGGCCAATGTGATTGCTGACGCATTGAGCAGAAAGGCTTACTGCAACAGTCTGATTCTCAAGCCTTATTAACCCGAGCTTTGTGAAGCTTTCCGCAAACTTAATATGCAAGTTGTTCCTCAAGGTTTCCTCGCCAACCTTCAAGTCTCTCCTACCTTAGAAGACCAGATTCGCCAAGCCCAGCTTCTTGATGCTATGGTGAAAAAGGTGAAGATTGGGATTGCCAAGAGTCAACCCAAGTACAAGTGCTACCGCCTTGATGACAAGGACACTCTCTTCTTCGAGGATCGTATTGTTGTGCCCAAAGGTGACCTCCGTAAAGTGATCATGAACGAGGCTCACAGTTCTCTCCTCTCCATCCACCCTGGGAGCACGAAGATGTATCAGGACCTTAAGCAGGCTTATTGGTGGACTCGAATGAAGCGCGAGATTGCTCAATTCGTGAATGAGTGTGATGTCTGCAGAAGAGTGAAGGCAGAACACCAAAGGCCAGCTGGTCTCCTCCAACCTCTTGCCATTCCAGAATGGAAGTTTGACCACATTGAGATGGACTTCGTGACTGGGTTTCCAAAGTCCAAGCGTGGCAATGGTGCTATATTCGTTGTCATCGACAAACTCACCAAAGTGGCTCACTTTTTGCCTATCAAAGAGTCGATCACTGCAGCCCAATTGGCGGAACTCTATACCTCTCGAATTGTCTCTCTGCACGGTATTCCTCAAGTGATCTCTTCAGACCGTGGCAGCATCTTTACCTCCAAGTTTTGGGATTCTTTTCAGAAGGCCATGGGCACCAACATCCGCTTCAGCACAACTTTCCATCCTCAAACTAGCGGTCAAGTCGAGCGTGTCAACCAGATTCTTGAAGATATGCCCAGGGCTTGTGTGATCTCCTTCGGCATGAAGTGGGAGGATTGTCTTCCTTATGCTGAATTCTCCTACAACAACAGTTTTCAAGCAAGTTCGGGCAAGGCCCCATTTGAATTCTGTATGGCAGGAAGTGCCGTACCCCTCTCAACTGGTCTGAAACCGGTGAACGTCAGCTTTTGGGTAATGACTTAATCACAGAGGCAGAAGAAATGTGCAAAGTCATTCGAGATAACCTCAAAGCAGCCCAATCCCGCCAGAAGAGCTACTATAACACTAAGCACCGTGATTTGGTTTTCGAGATCGGAGATCATGTTTACCTCCGCGTCTCTCCTATAAAAGGTACTCGTCGCTTCGGTATCAAAGGCAAGCTTGCCCCTAGATACGTGGGACCTTTCAAGATTGTCAGCAAGAGAGGCGATCTCGCCTATCAACTTGAGCTTCCTTCAAACTTTGCAAATGTTCATGATCTGTTCCATGTCTCTCAGCTCCGAAAGTGCTTCAAGACTCCTGACCGTACCATCAACTTCGAGGACATTGAGCTCCAAGAAGATCTTTCCTATCGTGAGCACCCAGTTGCTATTCTCGAAGAGACTGAACGCAAGACTCGCAACAAGTCAATCAAATTCCTCAAAGTCAAGTGGTCACACCATTCCGACTGTGAAGCTACCTAGGAACGCGAGGATCACCTCCGTTCTGAGTACCCAGCGTTCTTTCAGTGCTAGATCTCGGGACGAGATCCTTTCGTAGTGGTGGAGTGTTGTAACACCCCGGATGTAACTTTCCCAATCTGTACTCCAACTCTTGCCGTTTCCGGTGTTAAGTTATTTTATTTTCTCGGGTTCGGGTTTTTGTCTCCGTGTGTTGTTATCGTTGTCATGCATCTCATATCATGTCATCATGTGCATTGCATTTGCATACGTTTTCATCTCATGCATTCAAGCATTTTCCCCGTTGTCCGTTTTGCATTCCGGCGCTTCGTTCTCCTCCGGTGGTCATTTCTAGCTTTCTTTCGTGTGTGGGGATTAAACATTTCCGGATTGGACCGAGACTTTCCAAGCGGCCTTGGTTTACTACCGGTAGACCGCCTGTCAAGTTTCGTATCATTTGGACTTCATTTGATACTCCAACGGTTAACCGAGGGACCAAAAAGGCCTCGTGTGTGTTGCAGCCCAACACCCCTCCAATTTGACCCAAAACCCACCTAAACCTGCTCCATCATCTAGAGCGTTCGATCACGATCACGTGGCCGAAAACCGCACCTCATTTGGACTCTCCTAGCTCCCTCTATGCCTATATATAGACCCCTTCCCCGAAATCCGGATCTCCCTCATCCGAAACCCTAAAATATCTCCTCCTCCGCTGCCGGACACGTCCGGACGGACCGGACGCGTCCGCTCCGCCGCCCGCGCCAACCAGAAGGCGCCACATGTCGGCACCGCCTCCACCAACCGCGCCGGCCCGGAGAGCCCGCGCACGGCCATCCCGGCCCGGGTCGCTCCCGCCGCCGCCCGGGTCTTCTCCCTCCTCCGCCCGACGCCGCTTCGCCACCTCGCCGCCCATCGCCGGCGACTGCCCGGAGCCCCGTCGCGCGAGAGCGCCCGGATCCGGCCGCCCCTCGCCGCTGCAACCTCGCCGCCGTTCTCCACCGCAGGCGCCGCCGGGTCCTTCTCCCTCCTCGTCCATGGACCGGAAAATCCAGCGACAAGCTCCGGCCATCGAACCTCGCGCCCCGTGCCCTGATCCAGATCTGGAAATATTAGGGTTGACCCCGGTTTTTTTCCTAAGTCCTGAGATTTCAGTTCCATGTTCTCATGTTCATAGCATCGTATATTTGCATCCGTAGCTCCGATTTGGGCATATAGCATATCAAAATGTTCATCTCGGAGAGTACATCTTTTCATTCCATTGCATCATTTTCAGTTGAGTTCATATTGATGCCCGAAATGCTGTTAGAAGAGGGCTACTTGAGATTATTGTCAGATCTGCTACTCCATTTGCATATTTGTCATTTTTGCCATGATTATTGTGTGCATGATATGCCCATGAGCTCTACATATGTTTTGTTAAGGGTTTTGCCATCTTTCCAAAGGTGCAACCCATGTATTTTTGTGATGTGTGTGGTTACTAGCACGAGCTTGCAAAGTGAGGCACTTGGTAGTGCTGATTTCAGGGACTTAGCAATTCCACTAAGTCCTTGAGCTGTTTATCTCATATGGCCATATGTTCATGTTGTTTCCTAGTGATCCGTGCCTCTTTTGAGGATGATCAGAAATGATGTTTTGTTAATGTTGTAGTGCTCTATCCATCGATGTCTTTGTTTGCAATTATGGAGCACCCTAGCTTGAGTCAATCGAGCTCTACTTTTGCTACTTTGTGAATCTGGGCAGATTGTCAACTTGTTTGCACTTTTGCCGATGATGTTGTAGTTGATCCGTGCATGCTATGCTATTGTTTCTTGCCATGTCTAGCTTGTATTTTGTGTATTTTTGATGGGTGTATGCTTAGTTTGTCATGACTTGCTCCGTAGTTAGTGCATCGAGCTCGTAAACATGCCTACTTGATATCTGTTTTCAGCATGCTCCAGTTTTCACTAAGTCTGAGAACTGATTATGTTTTTGCCATGTTCACATGCTTGCAATTGTATTTTCTGATCCCTTTTGGCTCAAGGTCACTAAGGGACTTTTGTTAACCTCTTTGAGAAGCTCCATGCCATGCTTTACTTTGCCATGTTCAGGTCCTGTAGCATGTAGTTTTGTTGCCCCAAAGAGTGCTACCTCATCTGAAATTTCAGACAAGTGTTAATTTCACTAAGTCTGAGATCTGTTTACCATATGCATTTTTGCCATACTTGTTTGAACCTTTTAATGGATGATTTGGCCGTAGCTCAGTGCTAGACTTTTGTTAAGCATCTTGAATGCATCCCTGCCATGTATTTTGTTGTCATGTTTGAGTGCTGTAGCATGTTCATCTCATTGCATTTAGATGGCTACTTGCTGTAAATCGCAGACCGGTGTCATATTTGAATCGCTTGCCATTTCCAAACCGTAACTCCGATTCCGGCGTTCTTTATATCGTTTTCAAGAGATTTCATCTCATCTTTCTAGTGGCACACTTGGATTCCCAAGTTGAGGCCAGGTTCATGCATTTTCCTGTCATATCTTACATATGCTTCCCGCATCGCATCCCGCATAGCATATCATCAATGCATCATATTGTTTGATCCTTGCACGTGGTTGATTGTGTCCTTGATGCTTGTTTGTCTTGTTTGGGTAGAGCCGGGAGACAAGTTCGCTAACGAGGAGCCCGTTGAGTTTGCTTTCGAGGATCCAGTCAACTCTGACAACTTTGCAGGCAAGATGATCATACCCTCAAAATCACTACTATCTTTGCTATGCTAGTTTGCTCGCTCTTTTGCTATGCCAATGCTACGATGCCTGCCATTTGCTTTCAAGCCTCCCAAATTGCCATGTCAAACCTCTAACTTACCATGTCCTAGCAAACCGTTGATTGGCTATGTTACCGCTTTGCTCAGCCCCTCTTATAGCGTTGCTAGTTGCAGGTGAAGATTGGAGGCCGTTCCTTGTTGGAACATTTATTTACTTGTTGGGATATCATTATATTGCCATGTTATCTTAAATGCATCTATATACTTGGTAAAGGGTGGAAGGCTCGGCCTCTCGCCTAGTGTTTTGTTCCACTCTTGCCGCCCTAGTTTCCCTCATATCGGTGTTATGTTCCCGGATTTTGCGTTCCTTATGCGGTTGGGTTATAATGGGAACCCCTTGATAGTTCGCCTTGATTAAAGCTTTTCCAGCAATGCCTAACTTTGGTTTTACCATTTTCCACCTAGCCTCTTTTTCCCTTGGGTTTCCGGAGCCCGAGGGTCATCTTACTTAAACCCCCCCAGGCCAGTGCTCCTCTGAGTGTTGGTCCACCTCGTCAGCCGCCGGTGGCCACCAGGGGCAACTCTGGGCTGGCCTACCGGAAGTTTTGACAATCTGAGTGTGCCCTGAGAACGAGATATGTGCAGCTCCTATCGGGATTTGTCGGCACATTCGGGCGGTGTTGCTGGTTTAGTTGTAACCTGTTGAAGTGTCTTGAAGAACCGAGATACCGAGTCTGATCGGAACGTCTCGGGAGGAGGTCTATTCCTTCGTTGACCATGAGAGCTTGCCGTGGGCTAAGTTGGGACTCCCCTGCAGGGATTGAACTTTCGAAAGCCGTGCCCGCAGTTATGGGCAGATGGGAATTTGTTAATGTCCGATTGTAGATAACTTGAACCTTAACTTAATTAAATTGAATCAACTGAGTGTGTTACCGTGATGGCCTCTTCTCGGCGGAGTCCGGGAAGTGGACACGGTGTTGGAGTAATGCTTGCGCAGGTTGTCCTCTAGTTTTACTCGCTCGCGCTTTGCCTCCTCTTCTCGCTCTCTTTTGCGAACAGGATAGCCACCATATATGCTACTCGCTTGCTGCAGCTCCACTTATTTTTACCTTGTCTTACCTATAAGCTTAAATAGTCTTGATCGCGAGGGTGCGAGATTGCTGAGTCCCTGTGGCTCACAGATTACTATTACACCAGATGCAGGGCCTGATGATTCCGCTCCAGGTGACGCGCTCAAGCTCAAGTGGGAGTTCGACGAGGACTCTCAACGTTATTATGTTTCCTTTCCTAATGATCAGTAGTGGTGCCCAGTTGGGGGTGATCGGGACCGTGTCGCATGTTGGGTTATCTTTTACTTTGGCGTCGTAGTTGGGCCATGAGTGTTTGGTTGATGTAATGTTATTTATGTACCTGATTGACGTGGCGAGTGTAAGCCAACTATGTTATCTCCCCTTTATTATTATATTACATGGGTTGTTGTAAAGATTACCTTACTTGCGACATATGCCTTCAATGCGATTATGTCTCTAAGTCGTGCCTCGACACGTGGGAGCTATAGTCGCATCGAGGGTGTTATACCCAGCGTCTTGATGGTGAGTGCGTCCTCCTCGCCACCCATATCGATCGTGGATTCTCTCTGCCTCCTCATCCTTTTTTCCGGAGAGTCTTGAACTTCTTCGGAGCGCAGATCCATCACTTTACTCCCAATTCTATTGTGTATCTTGCTGCTTTCGTTTCCTTTTGTGAAAACTTCTTGGGTTGCCGCCCCCATTGGGGACTCTTCAAGCACATCTTCACTTGCCGCTCTCAGTCGGTCAAGAAGGCCAAGTCGAGTGACGAACGGACGCAGGTGATCCAGCTGTGCGAGGGTCTGGCGATCCAGATGAGGGGAAAAAGTTCCTTTCCATCTATCACTTTTCCCGAGTCAGTCCGTGGGTGGCAGTCGACTTGGTTTTACTGTAAAGACCAGGTGACCCCAGGACAGTCGACTGGGCTTCCCCCTTTTTCTCTAAATCGAGCACAAAAACCTGCCTCTCTGAAAGTGACGCCGGAGGAAAAGGCGCAAGTCAAGGTGCTGGTCGGTCGAGTGGTTCAGCTTGTCCGCAAGGGTGTGACTGGCATGGACTTGTTGGAAGTCTTCCTTCGGAGGCGCATCCAACCGCTTCAGGCTCGTGACCACCCGATGTGGCTATACTCGAGTCTCAAAGACACCACTTGGATTCACCCAGAGGAGGTCACTGACAAGATGTTGGAAGGGTGGCTGTCGAGTATCACAGGGAACAAGGACAACCCCCGAGGAGCCAGGAGGATTCCTCCACTCGACCAAACATACGAAGTGGACAAGGTCTAACCTTGCATTTCCGACTGTGATCTTGCTTTCTTTATTTGTTCTTTTTGGATCAGTCGACTGACTTTTGTCTTGTTTGTTGTCCTCTACGCCACTACTGAGATGTACTCGACACCCAATGGAGCACAGGAGCAGGCTGAGGATGGAGAGGCGAGTGGAGGTGAAAGTGGAGACGAGGGAGAAGAGTGGGAATCTGACGGCGAAGGAGAGGGGGATGACGACGACGACTCCAGTGAAGAGGAGGAGGAAGAAGTCGAACCTCCCCACTCGGAACGGCGATCCAAGCTTACACACGACCCTGCGCGGGAACGTGGTAAGGCGACTGTCCCTATTGGGCAGTCGTCGAAGCGCCCTCGGACCTCATCTCCAGCGCCGACAGAAAAAGCTCCCAAGCACCCACGCGCGACGCCGTCCAAGCCGCCCAAGGCTCTGCCCAAGATGAAGATGACTGTCCCCACTATTTCTGGGTAATAGTAGAATTTGTTTTCCTTTGTCGAACGTGACAGACTCTTGGTCGACTCATTGAATAAGCTGACTGACTTTCGAAATTTGTAGTGCTGCCACCTCGGAGATCTCCGCCAAGGACGATGATCAAGAGATGGAAGACGCTGTTACCTCCAACCCCGGTATGATTACTGATGCTCTGCTTTTAGTCGACTGACGATTTCTTATAATTCCGGTCGATTGGATTTTTCTTGTAGCTCCTCCTCATGTCATTGACCTCCCTGATGATGACGATGAATTGCCTCTGATGGCGCGAAGGAACAGGAGGGCGCCGGCTGGCAAGACCCCACAAACTACTTCAGCGCCTGAGGCTGCAGTCCGGGAGGGTGGTGATACCACTCGGGTTTCTGTGACCTTCGCTGAACCTCTGACGAGTGTCCGGCCTTCGACGTCGACTGCAAATCCGCCTTCGCTTTTTGCCACACACCACGTCCCTGAGGACCAAGTGGGTGCCGCTAAAGAGGCTATACACCAGGCGGGGATCATGATGGAGCAAGTGAAGGTGGTTCGGGAAGCCAGCCAAGCAGCTTATGACGCGAGCTCAGCTCTTCAGAGCAACGTCCAGGTCAGTCGATTCACCGCTTGTTCTGTTAGGATATGCTATCGGAAGAATCTCTTTTCCGAAGATCTTTATATCTATACGCCCACTGGGTGTGTCTATTAATCTTCTTGATGAGTGGGGGCACGCTAAGTGCACCCACTGGGTGTAGTCCCCGAGACTACGGTGGACTGCTGGCAGTCGACTGTAGTCTTTATATTGTGTTGCTTTAGCTGAACTTCTTCACTCGGTCTGGTCAGGCCATGTCGAATGGAACTGTACATGGTCGGCTGCGGGCAGTCGATTTTTTTTGGTCGAACCAGTGGGGGCACGCTGAGTGCACCCACTAGGTGTAGTCCCCGAGACTACTGTCGAATGTTTTTGATTCAGCTGTAGTCTTAGAAACGCCATCATTGTCTCTTGGTTACTCAGAAGCAACTTATCTTGGATGTCTGTCGACTGATTATTTGCAGAAATCCTACGAACTTGTGGCTCGCTACACTGAGTTGGAGAACAAACAAATCCAGCTGAACCTTGACTTGAAGCTTGCTCAGGAGAACTTGCAGAAGGCGAGGGACGAAGCAAAAGGTATGGCTGGTGAGCTTTTGTCGACTGTCCTTTCTTTCTAGCCATCCTCGATGTTGATCTCACTTGCTGCTTCGCAGACAAAATGGAGGAGGCTCTAAAGAAGAAGGATCAAGACCTTGCCGAAGCGCAGAAGGAGGCCCTGAACAAAACGAAGCTTGCTGAAGAAAAACTGGCTTCAGTCGGTACTCTTGAAAAGGAAAACTCCAGGCTGAAAACTGCTCTCGAGGCGGCTAATCGAGAGGCCAGCCATCTGAAGAATGGCAATATAGCTCTGAATGACAAGGCAAGTGAACTGGCGGGGAAGAGGAACGATCTGGAGGCTTATCTCGGTGGACTCGCCAAGAAGCTGTTCGTCATGCTCGAGGGTAATTACTCCGGCCCGACTGACTTGCAGTTACCAAATCAGCGTAGAGCCACTGACTTATCCTTGAATTGTGTTTACAGAATTCCGCCAGAACTTCGAAGAGGAGACCGGTCGAGTGGAGACAGACTTGGACCCCGTCAATTCTCAAGTGAAGGACGAGGCTGCTATGAACGTGCTCCGACCGGAATCTCGTGTTGCCGGCGTTGTTGACTATCTTGCTCGATTGAAGGTTGCGATGTCACAGATCGACACGTCGCTCTGGCCTAGGACGACGCTTCAGAATGACCTTGAGTCCCTGATGACTCGACTGAATGAAGTCCCAGGTCGAGTGGTGGAATGGAAGAAATCTTCTACTAGATGTGGCGCTGACGTCGCTCTGTCTCTGGTCCGCGTCCATTGCAAGGAGGCGCGAGAAGAAAAGTTGGCCGCCATCCAAGTTGCCAATACCAGGAAGCACAACTTTCAAGACTTCATGGAGACTTTCATTGCTGCTGCCACTCGCATTGCAGACGGGATCGACTTGGACAAGTTCGTCGCCCCTTCCAGTCCTCCACAAGAGGAATAAAAACTTTTATGCTTCACTTTAAATTTGCCTCGGAATGCCGAGTGGATTTTGTAACCGTTAAACTCTGTCGAGCTGGAGGCTCGAGTACTTTGATTTGCCCTTTGGATCTTATCTGAACTTGATTTATCGTTGAATATCTTCATGAATTATCTATCGAGTGGAACTTGTTCTTCACTCGAAATAACTTTGTATTTGTGGTGCAACTCCGAAGGAGAAGGTAGCAGCCGATTTGCACCTTGTCGTCCTTGTGGATTGGGATGTGTTCCGTACTTAGGCGAGCACTGGGCTGCAGCTAAGCCTCCGAGTGGAAGGTCTGCTCTCCACTCAGTAGGATTTTAAAAACTTAGGCGAGTACTGGACTGCAGCTAAGCCCCCGAGTGGGAGGTCTGCTCTCCATTCGGTAGGATTTTTTCAAACTTAGGCGAGTACTGGACTGCAGCTAAGCCCCCGAGTGGGAGGTCTGCCATCCACTCGGTAGGATTTTTTCAAACTTAGGCGAGTACTGGACTGCAGCTAAGCCCCCGAGTGGGGGTCTGCTCTCCACTCGGTAGGATTTTTTCAAACTTAGGC
>NC_041380.1:593882333-593882601 GCF_002162155.2 Triticum dicoccoides
GGATTTTTAAACACTTAGGAGAGCACTGGGCTGCAGCTAAGCCTCCGAGTGGGAGGTTTGCTCTCCACTCGGTAGGATTTTTAAACACTTAGGCGAGCACTGGGCTGCAGCTAAGCCTTCGAGTGGGAGGTTTGCTCTCCACTCGGTAGGATTTTTAAACACTTAGGCGAGCACTGGGCTGCAGCTAAGCCTCCGAGTGGGAGTCTGGCTCACCACTCGGTTGGATTTTTAAACACTTAGGCGAGCACTGGGCTGCAGCTAAGCCTCT
>NC_041380.1:593882651-593901661 GCF_002162155.2 Triticum dicoccoides
AGTCTGGCTCACCAGTCGGTAGGATTTTAAAACACTTAGGCGAGCACTGGGCTGCAGCTAAGCCTCCGAGTGGGAGGTTTTCTCTCCACTCGGTAGGATTTTTAAACACTTAGGCGAGCATTGGGCTGCAGCTAAGCCTCTGAGTGGGAGTCTGGCTCACCACTCGGTAGGATTTTTAAACACTTAGGCGAGCACTGGGCTGCAGCTAAGCCTCCGAGTGGGAGTCTGGCTCGCCCGTCGGTAGGATTTTTAAACACTTAGGCGAGCACTGAGCTGCAGCTAAGCCTCCGAGTGGGAGTCTGGCTCGCCACTCGGTAGGAATTTTTTTTATAAACTTAGGCGAAACGGATTCACAGCTAAGCCACCCACTGGGGGATTTCACACGCAAACAAAAGCAACAACAATTATAGGAAAATTTGTAACACTCTTGTCTTTGATAAATAGACTACAGAAGTTTTTCTTATTACATCTCATCCGAGTGAGAATTCAAGTGTGAAAGGGGCGGAGCATTTCTGCATTCCAAGCTCGTGGCTCATCGATCTGGCGATCGACATTGTAAAGGTGATACGCTCCATTGTGGAGGACTCTAGTGATGATGAAGGGACCTTCCCAAGTAGGAGCGAGCTTGTGTGGTTTCTGTTGATCCACTCGGAGGACCAAATCTCCTTCTTGGAAGGCTCGCCTCTTCACATTTCTGGCATGGAATCGACGCAAGTCTTGCTGATAAATGGTCGATCGGATCATAGCCATTTCTCCTTATTCTTCCAGGAGGTCGACTGCATCTTGCCGGGCTTGTTCTGCTTCATCTTCGGTATAAAGCTCGACTCGGGGTGCATTGTGAAGTAGATCACTCGGCAGGACTGCTTCCGCTCCGTAAACCAGAAAGAACAGAGTTCTTCCAGTCGACCGATTCGGGGTAGTCCTCAATCCCCACAGAACCGACGGAAGCTCGTCGACCCAAGCGCCTGCTGCGTGCTTGAGGTCATGCATCAGTCGAGGCTTTAGTCCTTTGAGAATCAGACCATTTGCCCTTTCTGCTTGTCCATTCGACTAGGGGTGGGCGACCGATGCGTAGTCGACTCGTGTGCCTTGAGAGGCGCAAAAAGCTCTGAACTTGTCTGAATCAAAGTTTGACCCATTGTCGGTGATGATGCTATGCGGGACTCCATATCTGAATGTTAACTCTCTGACGAAACTGATAGCAGTGCAAGCATCAAGATTCTTGATAGGCTTAGCTTCAATCCATTTGGTAAACTTGTCGACTGCCACAAGCACATGTGTGAAACCGCTCCTGCCTGTTCTCAATGGGCCAACCATGTCCAGTCCCCAAACAGCGAAGGGCCAGACGAGTGGAATGGTCTTCAGGGTGATGCAGGCTTGTGCGACATGTTGGAGTAGAACTGGCACCCTTCACACTTGTCGACTATCTCTTTTGCCATTTCATTCGCTCTTGGCCAGTAAAATCCCGCTCGGTATGCTTTAGCCACAATGGTCCGAGAGGACGCATGATGACCACAGGTCCCCGAGTGGATATCATCAAGGATTATCTGACCTTCTTCTTGTTATACACTTCTGACCGACTCCAGTCGCGCTTTCTCTATACAACTGTCCCTTTATGACTGTAAAGGCCTTGGATCGACGGACGATCTGTCGAGCCTCTTCTTCGTCCTTTGGGAGTTCCTTTCTCAGGATATACGCGATGTACGGTATCGTCCAGTCAGGGGTAATTGCCAAAACTTCCATGATTAGGTCGACCACTGCCGGAATTTCAACTTCAGTCGGATCTGTGGCACTCTTTGGCTGCAGGGCTTCATCTGTAAAGGGTCTTCTTGGACTAATGGCGAGTGGATGTGTTCCAAAAACACATTGCTGGGGATGGCTTCTCTCTTGGAGCCTATCTTTGCCAAATCATCAGCCGCTTGATTTTTCAGTCGGGGGATGTGATGAAGCTCTAACCCCTCGAATTTCTTCTCTAACTTTCTCACTGCATTGCAATAACCAGTCACAGCTAGACTTCTGACGTCCCATTCTTTCATCACCTAATTAACCACCAAATCTGAGTCGCCATAGACCATGAGGCGACGGACGCCGAGTGAAATGGCCATGCGCAACCCATACAAAAGTGCTTCATATTCTGCTTCGTTATTGGAGGAATCGAAGTGAATCTGGAGAACATATCCGAGCTTATCTCCTCGGGGGGAAACCAATACTACCCCAGCACCGGAACCATTCAACATCTTAGATCCATCGAAGAACATGGTCCAGTGCTCCGAGTGAACTTGAGTCGGAAGTTGCTGTTCGATCCACTCGGCGACGAAATCTGCAATTGCTTGGGACTTGATAGCTTTCTTTGCCTCAAACTTGATATCTAGGGGAAGAAGTTCAATCGGCCATTTGGCCACTCGACCACTTGCATCTCTGTTGTGCAAAATCTCTGATAGTGGAGCGTCGTTGACAACTGTAATGGAATGATCAGAGAAGTAATGTGCAACCTTCTTTGTGGTCATATAAATCCCATATACAAGCTTATGGTAATGAGGATATCTTTGCTTTGAAGGAGTCAAAACTTCAGAAACATAATATACTGGGCGCTGAACTTTGAAGGCCTTTCCTTCTTCTTCCCGCTCGACCATAAGTACTGTACTGACAACTTGTCCTGTGGCTGCAATGTAAATCAGCAAAGGCTCCTTGCTGATTGGGGCAGCAAGCACCGGCTGGGTGGAGAGCAGAGCTTTGAGCTCTGTAAACGCTGCATCAGCTTCTGGAGTCCACTCGAACTTGTCAGACTTCTTCATTAGTCGGTAAAGAGGCAATGCCTTTTCACCGAGGCGAGAGATGAATCGACTTAAAGCGGCCAAGCATCCTGTAAGCTTATGGATGTCATGCACATGCACAGGACGTTTCATCTGGAGTATAGTACCAATTTTTTCAGAATTGGCGTCGATTCCCCGTTCGGAAATGAGAAAACCGAGTAACTTCCCACCTGGAACTCCGAACGTGCACTTTGACGGATTGAGCTTGATATCATACCTCCTGAGGTTGGCAAAGGTTTCAGCAAGGTCAGTCAGTAGGTCAGAACCGTTCCGTGACTTGACCACAATATCATCCATGTATGCCTCCACATTCCGACTGATTTGAGTGAGCAAACACTTCTGAATCATCCTCATGAACGTGGCTCCGGCATTCTTGAGGCCGAACGACATGGTGACATAACAGAAGCACCCGAATGGAGTGATGAAAGCTGTTTTGATCTCGTCGGGCCCGTACAGACGGATCTGATGGTACCCGGAATAGGCGTCTAGGAAAGACAAACGCTCACATACTGCAGTCGAGTCGACTATCTGGTCGATGCGGGGGAGAGGAAAATGATCTTTCGGGCAGGCCCGATTGATATGCTTGAAATCAATGCACATGCGAAGTGACTTGTCCTTCTTGGGGACCATGACAACATTGGCGAGCCACTCGGAGTGGTAAATTTCTCGGATGAACTCCGCTGCTAAGAGCCGAGCCACCTCCTCGCCAATGGCCTTCCTCTTCTAGACGGCGGACCGTCGAAGATGTTCTTTCACAGGTTTAAATTTTGGGTCGACTCGTAGACGGTGCTCAGCCAGCCCCCTGGGAACTCCAGGCATGTCAGCAGGCTTCCATGCGAATATGTCCCAGTTCTCACGGAGGAACTGGATGAGTGCTTCTTCCTATTTAGAGTCGACCATCATTGAGATGTGAGTTGGAGCAGCGTTTGGATCGGTTGGGTGAATGTGAACTGCCTTCGTTTCACCGGACGACTGAAAAGCTGATTCTGAAGCAGGCTTCTTAGCTCGTAGCAACTCACTCAGATCTGCAGTCTTCTAATACTCTTGCAGCTCGACCATCGCCATCTGAGCGTCAGCAATCTTTGAGCCTTTCTGAAAACACTCTTCTGCTTTCTTCCGATTGCTTGTAACAGTGATCACACCTTTGGGACCAGGCATCTTCAATTTGAGATACACATAACATGGTTGAGCCATGAAGCGTGCATAAGCTGGCCTGCCCAAAATAGCGTGATAAGCACTTTGGAAATCCACAACTTCGAATGTCAACTTTTCCTTGCGGTAATTCTTGGAATCACCGAAAACCACATCAAGAGCAATTTGGCCGAGTGACTCGGCTTTCTTCCCAGGAATGACTCCATGGAAACTCATGTTACTGGTGCTGAGCCTGGACATCGGAATGCCCATCCCTTTCAATGTTTCTGCATACAGTATGTTCAAACCGCTGCCTCCATCCATCAGGACCTTGGTCAGTCGAGTGCCTTCGACAACTGGGTCGACCACCAGAGCTTGCCTCCCAGGGGTGGCAATGTGCGTAGGGTGATCAGACTGGTCGAATGTGATGGCAGTCTGGGACCACTTCAGATAATTGGGTGTTGCCGGAGCAACCATATTTACCTCACGGTTAATAACCTTCAGTCGACTTTTGCTCTCAACATCAGCAAAAATCATCAGGGTGGAATTGACCTGGGGGTACCCATCGTCACTATCTTCCTTGTCCTCAACTTTGTCCGACTCCTTTTCCTTATCTTTGGACTGCTTGCCCTGAAACTGCTGGATCAGAAGCCGACACTGTCGAGTGGTATGCTTTGGGTAAATGAGTTTACCCTCTTCATCTTTCTTGGTGTGGATGTGACACGGTAGATCCAAAACATCATTTCCATATTGGTATTTAACTTTCTTGGGGTTCCAAGGTCCTTTGGGGTTTCCCTTAAATTTTCCCTGGGTTACGGCCAGGGCCTCCCCAGGAGCGGCTGGCTCGGCTTTCCGCTTCTGTTTCCGACTGGAATTTCCTCTGGTTTCCTAGGCGACTGCTTTATGCTTTCCACTCCGGAGTCGATCCTCATCTTCACCATTAGCGTATTTGGTGGCAATCTCCATCATCCGATTCAGAAACATCTCTCCGGTTCGACCGAACTTCAGATTCAATTCTCTGTACTTAACGCCTTCTTTAAAGGCACAAACTGCTTGATGATCTGGTACATTTTCAACTGTGTGATGTAATGTGATCCACCTCTGGATGTAATCCCTCAGAGTTTCATTCGGTTTCTGCATGCAAGACCGCAATTCCATAAGGCCTGCAGGTCGCTTGCATGTTCCTTCAAATGTGGTGACAAACACTCGGGAGAGATCCTCCCAAGTGTAAATGCTGCTGGGTGCTAACTGATTCAGCCACGCTCTGGCCGAGCCTTCTAACATGAGAGGCAGGTGCTTCATGGCTACCTCATCGTTCCCACCGCCAATCTGGACAGCCACTCGGTAATCTTCAAGCCAAGTATCGGGCTTGGACTCACCGGTGAACTTACTAACTCCAGTCGCCAACCTGAAGTTGGGAGGAATTACAGCGGCTCTGATGGCTCGACTGAAACACTCCGGCCCTGAAACATGTACTCTGCTACTGGTAGGCGCATCTCTGTCATGGCCTTCTCGGTGAGCTCTATTCCTGTCGACCAAACCTTGAACGAGAATGGATCTCGCATCAAAGCCTGGTTCCCTAGGGTCGACTGGAATTCTCCGCCCAACACTATGAGGGCGTCTGTCCACCAGCTGTTGAGGCACATATGATCCACTCCTCGGGGGAGGGGTTGGAACTCGACGTCGATCATCACGATCGAATAGGTGATCATACTGCTCATTCCTTCTATACTGATCACGTCAGTCTCCATGTCCCTCACGCCTCAGAGGCGATCTTGGGCTGTAAGCCGACTGGACTGTATCCGCTGCAACGGATCGACTGTGGATCCTGTTCCGCGACTGAGAAATAGCGGAATTCTGGTCTCCCGCTGCCCGGAGCAACGCTCTGATTTACAGCAAGCCTCTACTAGCCTCTGACTGGGAGGGCTGAATCGACTCTGCTATACGGGCCGTTGCCGCCAAATTCTGAATCGGAGTACGATATACCTGCGGGGGTGGAAAGAGTTGACGTCGACTGGATTCTGGACCCCGTTGACGCGCTTTCCCGTCGAGTATTCGTTGGAGATTCTCCAGCCGAGTGCGCTCGGCCAAGTTAGCCAAGCGCGCGTCCTCCAAGGCTCGGGCCTCGGGGGTTTCTCCAACAATAGGAGTGTGGAGCGCATCCATGTTCCGGCGGCGAAGTTCCTCCCGCTGCAACGACGTGAGAGGCTCGGGGAGATACTCCTCGTGAGGACGCGACGGGTCACCCCCATCCGCGCCCCCGTCAGCGCGGGGGAACCGGGAGGACTGTGTGGCCCATCGATCACCAGAACCTCTGCAGCTGGGTCACTGCTGTCGCATTCGGATGCGGTCTCTGCGGAGCCAGTCGATAGGTCGAACAGGCCATAGAGGGATTCGTCGGGCTCGATTGCCGCGACTTGTGGGGTGGCCGACTGGCGGGCCACCGCATGCCTCACCCACATCTGAAGCCTCGACCGACCGGAGCGCTTGCGCCGGCGAGAAACAGGGCGGGGAGATGCCACGGAAGCCGACCGATACTGGGTCGACGGCTGCCGCAGGAGGACACCACGGACGCATGCGCGAAAGTGCGTTGCCCCGCGGACGGGGAGCGCGTCGACGTCGAGTGGAGCCTCCTGAAGCCAAGCGGAGTCGTCGGTGATGAACGTGAGCGCGCCGAGACGGATCTCGCGGCCCTCCACCAAAGCTCCGCTCGAAACCATGATCAAGGAGATCGGAAAAAATCGCAACTTCTCAAACTAGGCGCTAAGACACCTAGCCCCACGGTGGGCGCCAACTGTCGTGGTTCTAACTCTGACAGTGAATTAGGGGGGTATGTATTGAGAGGCTAGATCTTAGCTATGCAGGAGTTGTAAGCACACGAGGATTACGAGTTCAGGCCCTTCTCGGAGGAAGTAACAGCCCTACGTCTCGGTGCCCGGAGGCGGTCGACTGAATTATGTGTGTATGAATAACAGGGGTGCCAACCCTTGATACTGAGGAGGGGGTGGCTTATATAGAGTTCGCCAGGCCCCTCCTGCCCTCAGTAATGCAAGGTTTAAAGTACATTAAGACTGGGGGTTACTGCTAACGCCCGTAATAAAGTGCTATGATGACCATAAAAGCTACTTAATGACCGGTCGTTTGCGTGCAGGGTGACTTTGGATCTCCTGGCAGTCGAGTGGTTGGAATTTGGTCGAGTGATTGCTTCGTGGTCGAGTGTCTTGAATTTGTCGAGTGGGATACCTCCAAGTCGATTGAAAGGTGACTTCTTCTAGGGATGTCCTTGGGTAGGGTACTTAGGACAGGTCCATGCCCCTATCCTAGGTACATAGATTCATCACCACCGACGTAATTCTTGCTCCCATATATACCCATATACCATAAAAACATCAGGGAGCACAATAGATCGGGAGTTCCGCCACCAGAAGCCTCCGTAGCCACCGAAACCCAATCTAGACCCATTCCGGCACCCTGCCGGAGGGGGAATCCCGCTCCGGTGGCCATCTTCATCATCCCGGTGCTCTCCATGATGAGGAGGGAGTAGTCCACCCTCGGGGCTGAGGGTATGTACCAGTAGCTATATGTTTGATCTCTCTCTATCTCTCGTGTTCTTGAGGTGGTACGATCTTGATGTATCGCGAGCTTTGCTATTATAGTTGGATGTTATGATGTTTCTCCCCCTCTACTCTCTTGTAGTGGATTGAGTTTTCCCTTTGAAGTTATCTTATCGGATTGAGTCTTTAAGGATTTGAGAACACTTGATGTATGTCTTGCGTGGGATACCCATGGTGACAATGGGGTATTCTATTGATCCACTTGATGTATGTTTTGGTGATCAACTTGCGGGTTCCGTCCATGAACCTATACATAAGGGTTGGCACACGTTTTCGTCTTGACTCTCTGGTAGAAACTTTGGGGCGCTATTTCAAGTTCTTTGTGTTGGTTGAATAGATGAATCTGAGATTGTGTGATGCATATCGTATAATCATACCCACGGATACTTGAGGTGACATTGGAGTATCTAGGTGCCATTAGGGTTTTGGTTGATTTGTGTCTTAAGGTGTTATTCCAGTACAAACTCTAGGATAGATTGAACGGAAAGACTAGCTTCATGTTATTTTACTACAGACTCTTGAATAGATCGATCAGAAAGGATAACTTTGAGGTGGTTTCGTACCCTACCATAATCTCTTCATTTGTTCTCCGCTATTAGTGACTTTGGAGTGACTCTTTGTTGCATGTTGAGGGATAGTTATATGATCCAATTATGTTATTATTGTTGAGAGAACTTGCACTAGTGAAAGGATGAACCCTAGGCCTTGTTTCAACGCATTGCAATACCGTTTGTGCTCACTTTTATCATTAGTTACCTTGCTGTTTTTATATTTTCAGATTACAAAAACCATTATCTACTATCCATATTGCACTTGTATCATCATCTCTTCGCCGAACTAGTGCACCTATACAATTTACCATTGTATTGGGTGTGTTGGGGACACAAGATACTCTTTGTTATTTGGTTGCAGTGTTGTTTGAGAGAGACCATCTTCATCCTACGCCTCCCACGGATTGATAAACCTTAGGTCATCCACTTGAGGAAATTTGCTACTGTCCTACAAACATCTGCACTTGGAGGCCCAACAATGTCTACAAGAAGAAGGTTGTGTAGTAGACATCAAGTTATTCTCTGGCGCCGTTGTCGGGGAGGTTAGCGCTTGAAGGTATATCTTTAGATCTTGCAATCGAATCTTTTTGTTTCTTGTTTTAGCACTAGTTTAGTTTATAAAAGAAAACTACAAAAAAAATATGGAATTGAGTTTGCCTCATACGCTTCATCTTTTTAATATCTTTCGTGAGAATAAGGATTCCGATAATTGTGCTCAAGTTCTAGAAGAATAATGCATTAGAATGCTTGGCACTAAATATTTTAATGATGAGCATGATTGCAATGTTGTTAGTATGAATTCCTTGAATATCCATGATGCTAATGATATGCAAAGCCACAATCTTGGGGATGCTATGTTTGATGAAGATTATGTTTTTGAGAATATATTTGCTGCAATTAATGTTAGCCCCAAGCTTGGGGAAGCTATGTTTAATGAGGATGATATTTTTAGTCTCTCAAGTTTCGATATGCAAATTTATAATGATGATAGCATGCCTCCTACTTATGATGATTATATTGATGAAAGTGGGTTTGGAAGAGTATCAACTTTAGGAAGTAATGATCCCACTATTTTGGAGGATGTTGAATCTTATTATATTTATGAAAGTGGATTTGGAGAGGTCATGACTTTATTTAGTGATGTATCCACTATTTCGGAAGAGGTTCCAATTGAGTATGAGAACAAAGTTGCTATCTATGATGATTATTGTGATGACTTGTATGCTATTAAGAATAATGATAACCATGAAACTTGTCATCATGATTTTAGTTTTCAATTGGATTATGCCTCACATGATAGTTATTTTGTTGAGTTTGCTCCCACTATTATCCATGACAATACATTTGCTAATGTGGAGAGTAATAAAATTTATATGCTTATGCATCATGAAAATAATGCTTTATGTGATAGCTATATTGTTGAATTCATTCATGATTCTACTGAAAATTATTATGAGGGAGGAACATGTGCTTGTAGGAATTGCAATAATATCAAGTTTCCTCTCTATGTGCTTAAAGTTATGAAGTTATGCTTGTTTTACGTTCCTATGCAAGTTGATTCTTGTTCCCATAAGTTATTTGATAAAAAAATCCCTATGCATAGGAAGTGGGTTAGGCTTAAATGTGCTAGTTTTATTCTTCATGATGCCCTCTTTATGTTACAATTCTTATCTTTTATGTGAGCATCATTGAAATCATCATGCCTAGCTAGGGGCGTTAAACGATAGCTCTTGTTAGGAGGCAACCCAACTTTATTTTTGTTCCTGTTTAGTAATAAATAATTTATCTAGACTCTGTTATGGTTGTGTTTTTTGTGTTTAATTAGTGTTTGTGCGAAGTAGAACCTTTGGGAATACTTGGGGAAAGTCTTTGCGATCATGCTGTAAAAAACAGAAACTTTAGTGCTCACGAGAATTGCTGCCAGTTTTTATTGGAGAGTGCTATTGAGTTAATTCTTTTTGCTGATGATTAATAGACAAATTAATCAGGTCCACCATTTTATTTGAGAATTTTATGAGTTCCAGAAGTATATGTTTGATACAGATTACTACAGACTGTTCTGTTTTTAACAGATTCTGTTTTCTATGTGTTGTTTGCTTATTTTGATGAATCTATGAGTACTATCGGAGGGTATGAACCATAGAGAAGTTGGAATACAGTAGATATTACACCAATATGAATTTATAATGAGTTCACAACAGTACCTAAGTGGTGATTTATTTCTTATACTAACGGAGCTTACGAGTTTTCTGTTAAGTTTTGTGTTGTGAAGTTTTCAAGTTTTGGGTGAAGATTCGATGGACTATGGAATAAGGAGTGGCAAGAGGCTAAGCTTGGGGATGCCCAAGGCACCCCAAGGTAATATTCAAGGACAACCAAAAGCCTAAGCTTGGGGATGCCCCGAAAGGGCATCCCCTCTTTCGTCTTTGTTCATCGGCAACTTTACTTGGAGCTATATTTTTATTTACCACATGATATGTGTTTTGCTTGGAGCGTCATTTTATTTTATTTAGTTTTGCTTGCTGTTTCTGGGGCATCCCCTCTTTCGTCTTCGTTCATCGGTAACTTTACTTGGATCTATATTTTTATTTACCACATGATATGTGTTTTGCTTGGAGCGTCATTTTATTTTATTTAGTTTTGCTTGCTGTTTGAATAAAATACCAAGATCTGAAATTCTTAAATGTTAGAGAGTCTTCATATAGTTGCATAATTATTCGACTACTCATTGATCTTCACTTATATCTTTAGGAGTAGTTTGTTGTTGCTCTAGTGCTTCACTTATATTTTTTAGAGCACGGCGGTGGTTTTATTTTATAGAAATAATTGATCTCTCATGCTTCACTTATATCATTTTGAGAGTCTCTAAACATCATGGTAGTTTGCTTTGGTTATGAATTTAGTCCTAATATGATGGGCATCCAAGAGGGATATAATAAAAACTTTCATATAGAGTGCATTGAATACTAAGGGAAGTTTGATACTTGATGATTGTTTTGAGATATGAAGATGGTGATATTAGAGTCATGCTAGTTGAGTAGTTGTGAATTTGAGAGATACTTGTGTTGAAGTTTGTGATTCCCGTAGCATGCACGTATGGTGAACCGTTATGTGACGAAGCCAGAGCATGATTTGTTTATTGATTATCTTCCTTATGAGTGGCGGTCGGGGACGAGCGATGGTCTTTCCTACCAATCTATCCCCCTAGGAGCATGCGCATAGTACTTTGTTTCGATAACTAATAAATTTTTGCAATAAGTATGTGAGTTCTTTATGACTAATGTTGAGTCCATGGATTATACGCACTCTCACCCTTCCACCATTGCTAGCCTCTCTAGTACCGCGCAACTTTCGCCGGTACCTTAAACCCACCATATACCTTCTTCAAAACAACCACCATACCTACCTATTATGGCATTTCCATAGCCATTCCGAGATATATTGCCATGCAACTTTCCACCATTTCATTTACCATGACACGCTTCATCATTGTCATATTGCTTTGCATGATTATGTAGTTGACATTGTATTTGTGGCAAAGCCATCGTTCATAATTCTTTCATACATGTCACTCATGAGTCATTGCACATCCCGGTACTACGCCGGAGGCATTCATATAGAGTCATATCTTGTTCTAAGTATCGAGTTGTAATTCTTGAGTTGTAAGTAAATAGAAGTGTGATGATCATCATTATTAGAGCATTGTCCTAGTGAGGAAAGGATGATGGAGACTATGATTCCCCCACAAGTCGGGATGAGACTCCGGACTAAAAAAAGAGGCCATAAAAAAGAGAAAAGGCCCAAATAAATAAAAAAGAGGCCATAAAAAAGAGAAAAGGCCCAAATAAAAAAATGAGAGAAAAAGAGAGAAGGGGCAATGCTACTATCCTTTTACCACACTTGTGCTTCAAAGTAGCACCATGATCTTCATAATAGAGAGTCTCCTATGTTATCACTTTCATATACTAGTGGGAATTTTTCATTATAGAACTTGGCTTGTATATTCCAACAATGGGCCTCCTCAAGTGCCCTAGGTCTTCGTGAGCAAGCAAGTTGGATGCACACCCACTTAGTTTCTTTTGTTGAGCTTTCATACATTTATAGCTCTAGTGCATCCCTTGCATGGCAATCCCTACTCACTCACATTGATATCTATTCATGGGCATCTCCATAGCCCGTTGATACGCCTAGTTGATGTGAGACTATCTTCTCCCTTTTTGTCTTATCCACAACCACCATTCTACTCCACCTATAGTGCTATGTCCATGGCTCACGCTCATGTATTGCGTGAAGACTGAAAAAGTTTGAGAACATCAAAAGTATGAAACAATAGCTTGGCTTGTCATCGGGGTTGTGCATGATTTAATATTTTTGTGTGGTGAAGATGGAGCATAGCCAGACTATATGATTTTGTAGGGATAGCTTTCTTTAGCCATGTTATTTTGAGAAGACATGATTACTTGGTTAGTATGCTTGAAGTATTATTATTTTTATGTCAATATTAAACTTTTGTCTTGAATCTTGTGGGTCTGAATATTCTTGCCACAATAAAGAGAACTACATGGATAAATATGTTAGGTAGCATTCCACATCAAAAATTCTGTTTTTATCATTTACCTACTCGAGGACGAGCAGGAATTAAGCTTGGGGATGCTGATACATCTCCAACGTATCTATAATTTTTGATTGTTCCATCCTATTATATTATCCGTTTTGGATGTTTATGGGCTTTATTGTACACTTCTATATTATTTTTGGGACTAACCTATTAACCCAGAGCCCAGTGGCAGTTTCTGTTTTTTCCTTGTTTTAGAGTATCGCAGAAAAGGAAAACCAAACGAAGTCCAATTGACCTGAAACTTCACGAAACTTATTTTTGGACCAGAAGAAGCCCACAGAGTATCAGAGATGGACCAGGAGAGTCCCAGGCTGCCCACGAGGGTGGGGGGCGCGCCCACCCCCCTGGGCGAGGCCCCCTGCCTCGTGGACAGCCTGGAGATCCACCGACGTACTTCTTCCTCCCATATATACTCATATACCCTAAAAACATCGGGGAGCACAGTAGATCGGGAGTTCCACCGCCAGAAGCCTCCGTAGCCACCGAAAACCAATCTAGACCCGTTCCGGCACCCTGCCAGAGGAGGAATCCCTCTCTTATGGCCATCTTCATCATCCCGGCGCTCTCCATGATGAGGAGGGAGTAGTCCACCCTCGGGGCTGAGGGTATGTACCAGTAGCTATGTGTTTGATCTCTCTCTCTCTCTCTCTCTCTCTCTCTCTCTCTCTCTCTCGTGTTCTTGCGGTGGTACGCTCTTGATGTATCGCGAGCTTTGCTATTATAGTTGGATGTTATGATGTTTCTCCCCCTCTACTCTCTTGTAATGGATTGAGTTTTCCCTTTGAAGTTATCTTATCGGATTGAGTCTTTAAGGATTTGAGAACACTTGATGTATGTCTTGCGTGGGATACCCGTGGTGACAATGGGTTATTCTATTGATCCACTTGATGTATGTTTTGGTGATCAACTTGCGGGTTCCGCCCATGAACCTATGCATAGGGGTTGGCACACGTTTTCGTCTTGACTCTTCGGTAAAAATTTTGGGGCGCTCTTTGAAGTTCTTTGTGTTGGTTGAATAGATGAATATGAGATTGTGTGATGCATATCGTATAATCATACCCACAGATACTTGAGGTGACATTGGAGTATCTTGGTGACATTAGGGTTTTGGTTGATTTGTGTCTTAAGGTGTTATTCCAGTACGAACTCTAGGATAGATTGAACGGAAAGAATAGCTTCATGTTATTTTACTACGGACTCTTGAATAGATCGATCAGAAAGGATAACTTTGAGGTGGTTTCATACCCTACCATAATCTCTTCATTTGTTCTCCACTATTAGTGACTTTGGAGTGACTCTTTGTTGCATGTTGAGGGATAGTTATATGATCCAATTATTTTATTATTGTTGAGAGAACTTGCACTAGTGAAAGTATGAACCCTAGGCCTTGTTTCAACGCATTGCAATACTGTTTGTGCTCACTTTTATCATTAGTTACCTTGCTGTTTTTATATTTTTCATATTACAAAAACCATTATCTACTGTCCATATTCCACTTGTATCACCATCTCTTCGCCGAACTAGTGCACCTATACAATTTACCATTGTATTGGGTGTGTTGGGGACACAAGAGACTCTTTGTTATTTGCTTGCAGGGTTGTTTGAGAGAGACCATCTTCATCCTACGCCTCCCACGGATTGATAAACCTTAGGTCATCCACTTGAGGGAAACTTTCTACTGTCCTACAAACCTCTGCACTTGGAGGCCCAACAATGTCTACAAGAAGAAGGTTGTGTAGTAGACATCACTGTTCATCCTCAGCCCAAGAGGCAATCCACCACACCACACTGGAGTAGGGTATTACACCACAACGGTGGCCCGAACCAGTATAATTTTTGTGTCTCATGTTCTTTGGGTTCGTCGAGCTAGGCCATGAGATCGTAGAGTGTGCGAGCTAGAGAGGGGGAGAGATCTTTGTGCGCAACCCAGTGTTCGAACCTCGAGGGTTTTGCCGGAACCCAAAATCCGACATATTCAATCATTTTGCTCCGTATGTAGTCACTTGTTGAAATTTCTAAAAATAAAAATATTTAGGAATGGAGGGAGTATATCACTAAGTTTCCTAGGAGTAAAATGCATCACAATCAATTGAGATGTCCAATTGAAATTGAGTCATCTAATTTTGATCAAGTCAACAATTTATATACTATACACTATGCGTCCAAATTTTGAAGTCCTCACAATTAATTGAGGTCTTCAATTTAGAACTTGGTCACCTCATATTACCGGGTCAATAATTTCTCAAGGTTCTCTCCCATTTAATTATTTTAATTCACCATACCCTCTAATTTTAAAGCTCTTTTATTTGATTGAGATATTCAAATTTAAATTTGGTTTATGATTTTAATCGGTCCAATTCTTTCTCAAGTCAATCAACACCAAACGCCTAGAAAAACATATCAACCCCATCCACCCTCTTATCACCTGGAATTCAGAAAGCGCCACAATGTGATGATACTATAGCACCAATATAGTACATGTAGACACGGATGTTTACGATATGCACAGACGGATCTTTGACATGAGGGAGTGCCTCCTTTCCATAATCGATGAGGGATCGAGCCACCAACAGAGCAGTGGCGGCAAGCATCAGAAGAAGAAGTAGACGATGATCAGATAATCATTTATCCTAGTTAATTATGCATGTAATAATTTACTTTGGTGTGTGCAAATGTCATGTGTATACTTGTCACCTATGTATTTGGATGTTCAATTTGGTTATGGAATCAAGTCCTTTATAAATATATATATGTTGTTGTCATGCATGCAATCACATCGTGCACGGACCATACTAAGGCCCACTAAATAACCGCATTATAAATAAACATAAAACACATTTCATTGTCTTCCCCATCCGCCAAACTAAATATTCCATCAGTTCCAAAATATAAGGGTATTAGTTCTTTAGAAAAGTCAAAATTCTTTAATTTTGACCAAGTTTAGAGCCAAAAATATCGACATCCTCAATATTAAGACAAAAAATATGGGAATTCATTTCATGATGAATCTAATAACACCATTTTAATATTACAAATTTTGATATATTTCTTCATAAATTTGATCACACATAAAAAAGTTGGACTTTTCAAAAAAGTAATACGTGCTACCACTTGAGCACTGCGTTGGTTTTCCCTTAAAGAAGAAAGAGTGATGCAGCAAAGCAGCGTAAGTATTTTCTCTCAGTTTTTGAGAACCAAGGTATCAATCCAGTAGGAGACCATGCGCGAGTCACCTCGTACCTACACAAACAAATAAGAACCTCGCAACCAACGCGATAAAGGGGTTGTCAATCCTTTCTCGGCCACTTGCAAGAGTGAGATCTGATAGAGATAATAATAAGATAAATATTTTTGGTATTTTTATGATATAGATTGAAAGTAAGATTGCAAAATAAAATAGATTGGAAACTTGTATGATGGAAAATAGACCCGGGGGCCATAGGTTTCACTAATGGCTTCTCTCAAGATAGCATAAGTATTATGGTGGGTGAACAAATTACTGTCGAGCAATTGATAGAAAAGCGAATAATTATGAGAATATCTAGGTATGATCATGTATATAGGCATCACGTCCGTGACAAGTAGACCGACTCCTGCCTGCATCTACTACTATTACCCCATACATCAACCGCTATCCAGCATGCATCTAGAGTATTAAGTTCATAAGAATGGAGTAACGCTTTAAGCAAGATGACATGATGTAGAGGGATAAACTCATGCAATATGATATAAACCCCATCTTTTTATCCTCGATGGCAACAATACAATACGTGTCGTTTCCCTTTCTGTAACTGGGATCGAGCACCGCAAGATTGAACCCAAAGCTAAGCACTTCTCCAATTGCAAGAAAGATCAATCTAGTAGGCCAAACCAAACTGATAATTCAAAGAGACTTGCAAAGATAAACCAATCATACATAAAAGAATTCAGAGAAGATTCAAATATTGTTCATAGATAATCTTGATCATAAACCCACAATTCATCGGATCTCAACAAGCACACCGCAAAAGAAGATTACATCGAATAGATCTCCAAGAAAATCGAGGAGAACTTTGTATTGAGATCCAAAGAGAGAGAAGAAGCCATCTAGCTAATAACTATGGACCCGAAGGTCTAAGGTAAACTACTCACACATCATCGGAGGGGCCATGGAGTTGATGTAGAGGCCCTCCGTGGTCAATGCCCCCTCCGGCGGAGCTCCGGAAAAGGCCCTAAGATGGGATCTCTTGGGTACAGAAGGTTGCGGCGGTGGAATTAGGTTTTCGTGGTGCTCTCTGATGTTTTCAGGGTACGTAGGTATATATAGGAGGAAGAAGTAGGTCGGTGTAGCCACGAGGGTGGAGGGCACGCCCAGGGGGGTAGGCGCGCCCCCTGCCTTGTGGCCTCCTCGTTGATTGCTTGACGTCCACTCCGAGTCCTCTGGATCATGTTTGTTCCAAAAATCACGGTCCCGAAGGTTTCATTTCGTTTGGACCATGTTTGATATTTTTTCATGAAACACTAAAATAGGCAAAAAAAAATAGGAATTTGGTCTAGGCCTCCGGTTAATAGGTTAGTTCCAAAAATAATATAAAAGTGTATAAATAAGTCCATTAAACATCCAAAACAGAATATATAATAGCATGAAACAATCAAAAATTATAGATATGTTGGAGACGTATCAATACGCCTTATATTTTAAAGCAAAATGAGTTCTTTTAGTATCTCAACAACACAAACGGCGCAACAAAGAGCGCCTAACCCTTCTAGTAACTTATCAATGTTGAACAACAAATTTTCAAACCTTATTTCTATTTTCTGGGGGATGCAAGGACTTTGCGGTAGTCCCGACAAGGACACTACTCAGGGAATACCTAGCCACCATCTTCCTCGGCCAAACTCACGTCCCCTCCCGTCGGTGCCACCTTGGGGCGCCCCCGGACAAAGCCCGGCCGGTGTGGGCAGCGACGGGGATCTTCCTTCCCCTCTCCAGGTGGGTTGTTGCGCGGGTTGTGGCTGTCAGGCGGGGTGTCGGGCTATAATGTATGGCTTGACGGTGCGTGGCTCCCGTCTGCGCTTGTGTCATGGTGGTGCGCCTGGGTCGCGGTGGCGGCGGGGCGGTAGTTCCGGTGCTCACTCGTGTCGGTGGCCGTGAAGCCTGGATCGGTTAGATTCCGGTCATGCACATCCATATCAGCCTACTAGGTTCTGAGGGCGTGGCGCGAAGCTCTGTTGATTGATGACACCTTGGGACATGTCGGCTTCTCTATTTTCATGGTGGAGAAAGCGATGGAGAAGGTCATGGTGGCCAAGATCGAATGATAAGTTAGTTGGACGGAGCCTCGGTGGCGATGGAGTCAGCCAGGTGCCAGATAACTCTTAGGAGTAGCAGTGATAAGTGGGATGGAAACACTGATGGATTTCATTTTTGGTCATACTCCTTGGGTGCCGAGTCGTGATTTTCAGGGTGAAAACCTAAGGTCTGTCCTTCATTGGTTGTGTCTGGTGATTGCCTTGCTGAAGGAATTGTTTTGAGAGCGCAGACTTTCTCCAAACCAAAAAACCTAAGATCTTGGATCGGGCAACGACGGTGCTTGTGCACTATTTCCTTCTTGGAGGCGTTGCTCTTGAAGAACATTTATATTTTTGGGTGTTGTATTAGGTGGTGGTATGTGTGTTGTGTTGAGAGGAGTCGATCGATATGGCGGGACCTTTTCTTTATTTTCTCTTTTGGCTATGTGCATCCTGAATGTCTTTGTGACATCTTGTAGGTGTAGATACTGGTTGTAATTGGTATCTTTATGATATTAATATATTCTTTTTGTTAAAAAAGACACTACTGGAGAAAATTCTACTAAGAGCAACTATAGCAGCATAGTCATATTAGGGGCCCTTCCGCAAATAAAAAGTCATACTAAGGGGTCATCGTCGTGATACGGAGGCGCGGTCACTGTGCGCTAACACAGAGTCTATACTACTATTAAACAATCAAATAAGAACTTTTTTAAGCACACCCCACAAAGTGTACACAGATCTAATACCACCGCACGATTAGGCCCACTAAAATCAATCTAACGGTTAGCCTTAACCTAAACCATTTTCTATGTGCACTTAGCAATTTACATTGACTGACCGTACTCCACCGTGGAGGAAAATATGAAACTCCACGCCTAAGCAATTAGGAAACTAATAATCATGGGTGCATCCTATTTTAGGAAACTAAATCACAGTGCATCCATTCTATTTCTATACTACTATTAAACAATCAAACAAGAATTTCTTTAAGCACACCCCACAAAGCGTA
>NC_041380.1:593902063-593921068 GCF_002162155.2 Triticum dicoccoides
CGTACTCCACCGTGGAGGAAAATATGAAACTCCACGCCTGAGCAATTAGGAAACTAATAATCACGGGTGCATCCTATTCTAGGAAACTAAATCAGAGTGCATCCATCCTATTTTCTATACTACTATTGAACAATCAAACAATAATTTCTTTAAGCACACCCCACAAAGCGTACACAGATCCAATACCACCGCATGATTAGGCCCACTAAAATCAATCTAACGGTTAGCCTTAACCTAAACCATTTTCTGTGTGCACTTAGCAATTTACATTGACTGACCGTACTCTACCGTGGAGGAAAATATGAAACTCCACGCATGAGCATCTATACTACTATTAAACAATCAAACAAGAACTTCTTTAAGCATACCCCACAAAGCGTACACACATCCAATACCACCACACGATTAGGCCCACTAAAATCAATCTAACGGTTAGCCTTAACCTAAACCATTTTCTGTGTGCACTTAGCAATTTACATTGACTGACCGTACTCCACTGTGGAGGAAAATATGAAACTCCACGCCTGAGCAATTAGGAAACTAATAATCACGGGTGCATCCTATTCTAGGAAACTAAATCAGAGTGCATCCATCCTATCAGGAAACTAATCTCAGACAAATCCATCCTATTAAAAAACTTATCTCGGACGCATCCATCCTATTAGGAAGCTAATCGCGAGCCGCCTGCCGCCATCATGCACGCTAGCCATCGTCTTCCTCCGGGAACACACGTGCTATCGCCGCCATCGTCTTCTGTTTGGAGGCCAGGCGCTCTTCTGCCGTTACTGCGACGACTCCATCCACGTCCAGGGCATGCTCTCCGGCAACCATCGGCATCCGTGTTGACTTCAGCTCCGTTCGCAGCACCCACGCTGACAAAGTGTCTGTTTAGTGGGTGCACGTGCATTACATATTAAATAAGAATTGTGGGGCTTCAAGCAATCTAGAATTATAGATTTGGGATTATCTTAGGTTGTCGATTGTTGTACTAAAAATGTGTAATTATATATGGCACGCACATAAGAATGCAGCAATCTTGTCTTACAAAGTAGGATCAAGAGGGATACTGAAGAAGTCAAGATGCAGAGTCTATTTCCCATGATTACTTTTCATGTTCATGTCGGCTTCATTGGGGTTTACTTCGTACCACCATATGCACTAAACTGGACCGTATCAAGAGGTAACGCCATCCCCTTGATCAGAATGGCCTTATTTGTGCTATTTGATCAGTGTGTGTTTTACGTATGACGTTGCTTTACCTGGAATTAAGGTGGGTTGCACCTGCCTAGGCACTATCTCCAGGGATAGGTTGGAAATCAGAATATATGATTCATTTTTAGAGAAAACTTTACACGCGTCACTTTAACATAATTGCACAACAGTCCAGTAAATTATGTAAGATTCAGTAGGAAGTAAGATATTGAAGATGTACTACTATTTCAGTTACATGATTCTATACATCTAAAACGGGTCACATGACTCCATAACTGTTGTTAGAGAATATCTCTCGCTGTTCTGTAAAGGTATGCAATCTCTACTACATTCCAATAAAGAGAATTTTATCATACAGAAGGATCCAATGAAGAAACTAATCCGGCTGAGTTCCAATAAATAGACCCTTCAAAGGATCTGTCCTAATACAGCTGCCGTATATTCGTACAGAGAAATCATATAAACTGTACTCAGTCGGATTTATTTTGTTTCATGATAGAGAAACCAAATACCTTTCGCTATTTTGGCACATATATTTATTCTTATATACTTGTGCAGTTTTGAATGATCCAACATATCTGCAGTCATCAAACTTGAAGACATGATGTTTAAGGCCTTATTTGCACCGTCTCTCTTTCTTTGTCTGCGCGCCTCTTTCCTCCAATAATAATAATGAACAACTTTTTCCGAATCAGGTATTACACTGTTACAAATGTATGCTGAAGCTACTCCTTACAACAAGGAAAAAGAGGATGAATGCTTTCTATCTTCACCAGTTTTGTAGCATGTTACAAATTATTGGCTCTTTCTTATTTGAGGATTCATCATTTTTTTTGTAATTTAGAAGCTGACCTGAAAGCTTGATAAGGTTAAGCTTGACAAATACTCTAGAATACTTTTCCTTTCATCTTTATTTTTCTTCATAACTCATTTCAGTTTCTATACGTACAAAATGTCTTACATCATTCTAAGTTAGTATGGTTGCCAACGCATAAACACATACAAAACCAGATAAAAAATTTCTATCATGATAATTATTGGATTTCTTTTAGCCCTTTTACATTTCAATTAGTTCTTGTAAATCATCTTTATTTCATATAGAAGTCGTTGTAGTCACATATCATCTTCTATTTCCTATTATCCATAGTAGGTAGCTATAATTTTGGCAGTCCACACAACCAAAAAATATATATAATTTGATCCAAATTAGTACAAATATATATTTTGCTATGCAGATTAGTAGAATAAAATAAGATTCGAGAATTAAGCATCTTGAACAATATAATTGCACCGTAAGGCAGTTTATACTTTTTTTTCCTAGCTACACTCGAAGAGAAGACTATACTACATGCCTATATTACTGCATTAATAAATAAATGCAGATTTTATTTAAATGAGAATATTTTCCTGCTATTACTCTATGCAGCAACATAACCATTATTGTGTCTCGCTTTTGAAAATACAATTTGAGTGACATCAAACATTGTGTATCCATTTGATTTATATTTTTAAAAACGTTTATTTTTTTATTATGTGAATTCACCTGTTTTACGTTTGAGACGTGTGTTGCACGTGCATGCTTACTAGTCACCATAAAGGGACAACAGAGTGCAAGCTCTTCTGGGGGCTGCTGCGGAGGAACGCTTCCAACCGCTCGTTATAATCGTTCAAGAGCTGGAGCATGAGTAAGAAAGGGTGCTTGCTAGAGACGGCAAAGTCTGATGCGGGGAGGGGCGGGAGGACATGGAAGGAGATGGATGGGTTGAAGGCGGTGATGCGCTCGATGGCGGTGGCGGCGGAGTCTGTCGACTTTTAGGGGGGCTGGACGAGCGGCACGGTGAAGTCGTAGCCGTGCTTGAGGCAGAGCTGGACCTGGGGAGGGGCAGGGGGGCGGCCGCCTCGGGCCCCCAAAATCGAGGGGGCCCTCCCCGGTGTGCAGGCGTAGGCAGCAGCAGCGAGTCAGGGAATCAGGGAGGATGAGCCAGCGATGATTCATTCCATTTAGTATGTATAGATAGAAAAAGGAACTGATTGATCCCTTTCGGTTCGTTCCATGTAGTACGTGCACGGCCTAAAAAAGGAATTGATTGATCCTTTCCCGATTGGTTCCTAGGTTAATACGTCCATGTCAAAAAAAAAGAGGTTCCTAGGTTAATACGTGCATGTCAAAAAAAAAAGGAACCGATTGATTCCTTCCTATTCCATCACGCACGCATTCATGCAGCGATTCCCAATTTCCCACCGGCCACAGACGCTTTGTTTCTTGGCGAATCACGACTGCGCTCGGCGCCCCTTTTTCCCTTTCTCCTAAAAATCGAATTTTCCTTGCTAATTCAGTCAGGTGCGTCCGCCGATTTCATTCCCCCGGCGGCCGGCGCAACCTCGCTTTACTCTCCGTCCGTCAACGATTCGACCCTCTAAGGTAATATCTTGTATTCATATTGTTGTTCCTAGTCTACTAGATGAACAGCCGGCACATTGGCACTTTTCAACAATTGTCAATTGATGTAAGTTTTTCCTTTATTTTTCAGCATTGTGTCTGATCATGTCGTCCAGAAGAAAGTATACATCTGGTAGCGATAAAAGGAAAAAGAAGAAAGGTGTGGATGACTTGGTACAATTACAACACAAAAATATTCATGGAAAAAGTGCTTGTCAAGAAGAAATCCTAGAAGCTGAGAGGGCTTTCGAAGTTAAATATTTATTTTGTTTTGGTTGATATGACGCTCAGTACTTTGAAAGGTAGATTTAAAAAACTCATGTTGTTTAAAGATATGTTCAGATTATTATTGGGCTTGGGCACCCTGAAGTCATTAAATGAATTGAACCTCAAGACTATTGCACAAAATCTGCAGAAACTTTTTCTCATGATGATTGAGGGAGTCCTGGATTAGGGGTGTCCGGATGGCCGGACTATATCTTCAGCCGGACTCCTGGACTATGAAGATACAAGATTGAAGACTTCGTCCCGTGTCCGGAAGGGACTTTCCTTGGCGTGGAAGGCAAGCTTGGCGATATGGATACGTAGATCTCCTACCATTGTAACCGACTTTGTGTAACCCTAACCCTCTCCGGTGTCTATATAAACCGGAGGTTTTAGTCCGTAGGACAACATACACAATAACAATCATACCATAGGCTAGCTTCTAGGGTTTAGCCTCTCCGATCTCGTGGTAGATCTACTCTTGTACTACCCATATCATCAATATTAATCAAGCAGGACGTAGGGTTTTACCTCCATCGAGAGGGCCCGAACCTGGGTAAAACTTCGTGTCCCTTGCCTCATGTTACCATCCGGCCTAGACACACAGTTCGGGACCCCCTACCCGAGATCCGCCGGTTTTGACACCGACATTGGTGCTTTCAGTGAGAGTTCCTCTGTGTCATCGCCGTCAGGCTTGATGGCTCCTACGATCATCGATAGTGATGCGGTCCAGGGTGAAACTTGTCTCCCGGGACAGATCTCTGTCTTCGGCGGCTTTGCACTGCGGGCCAATTCACTTGGCCATCTGGAGCAGATCGAAAGCTATGCCCCTGGCCGTCAGGTCAGATTCGGAAGTTTAAACTACACGGCTGACATCCGCGGGGACTTGATCTTCGACGGATTCGAGCCACTGCCGAGCGCGCCGCACTGCCACGACGAGCATGATCTAGCTCTGCCGCCTAACAGTGCCCTGAAGGCCGCACCCGCATCGGCTTCGACCCTTAATTCGGAGCCAACTGCGCCGATCGAGGATGGGTGGTTGGACACTACCTCGGGGGCTGAGATCCTAACAACGATCGAGCCGAACACCAGCCCCGCACTCCGCGAGACTCGTGATTCCAAGGAGCCGGACTCCTCTCCGGACTCCGAACCATTCGCGCCTCTGCCGATCGAATCCGATTGGGCGCCGATCATGGAGTTTACTGTCGCGGACATCTTTCAGCACTCGCCCTTTGGCGATATTATGAAATCAGTAAAGTCTCTCTCTTTATCAGGAGAGCCCTGGCCGGACAACGGTCAGCGAGATTGGGATACGGATGATGAAGAAATTCAAAGCCCACCCACCACCCACTTTGTAGCCACTATCGATGATTTAACCGACATGCTCGACTTCGACTCCGAAGACATCGACGGTATGGACACCGATAAAGGAGACGATGAAGAACCAGCACCTATTAGGCCCTGGAGCGCTACCTCGTCATATGACGTATACATGGTGGACACACCAAAAGATGACGACGAGGAGCGGAAGGATGCACCGAACGCTTGTTCCCTCGAAAAGCAGTCAAAGCGGCAATGCAAGCGCCGCCACAAATCCCGCCTCGACAGAAATAGCGATCACACAGACCCAGCGCTAGAGCAGGGTGAACCGCTGCCGGACAGCGGCAATCCGGATAATCAAACCGAACAAACAAATTCTATCAAGGATAATGGTCCGGACGACATAACGCCGGACAGGCACCCGGAGCAGCTATATGCCCGTAAAAATCTTGTTGCCACCGCAAGGAGTCTTAAAAAGCAGAAGCAAAGGCTCAAGGCCGCGCAAGACTCAACACAGCAACAAGGTACGGCGACAATCGCCCCTCCAAGAGCTACCCAAAGCGGAAGCTGCTACCGAATTCGATGAGGAGGCCTCAGACCCCCCACAACCAAATATCAAAGCAGCCACCTGGTCGGATAGACGATCCCTCTACCAACACAGAGCGGCATACAACGCCGCTCACAATACAACACGCGACCCATGCAAGGGCTTGCACCCAAAGGACGGTGCAACAAGATCCATCTATGGACCACGCAAGCGCGCCCCAGCATACAATGCAACACAACAAACATCCGAACAACGCGGTACACCTAGCTATAGGGGTGCCGCACACCCCCTATGTTTCACCGATGAGGTGCTGGACCATGAATTTCCAGAGGGATTCAAGCCCGTAAACATAGAGGCATACGACGGAACAACAGACCCTGGGGTCTGGATTGAGGACTACATCCTTCATATCCATATGGCTCGAGGAGATGATCTCCACGCCATCAAGTACTTACCACTCAAGCTCAAAGGGCCAGCTCGTCACTGGCTCAAAGGCCTCCCCGAAAGCTCCATTGGAAGTTGGGAAGAGCTCGAAGACGCCTTTCGGGCAAATATTCAAGGGACTTATGTCCGACCTCCGGATGCGGACGATTTGAGTCATATAACTCAACAGCCCGGAGAGTTAGCCCAAAAGCTTTGGAACAGGTTTCTTACTAAAAAGAACCAGATTGTCGACTGTCCGGATGCCGAAGCCTTGGCAACTTTCAAGCATAGCATCCGTGACGAATGGCTCGCCAGACACCTCGGCCAAAATAAGCCGAGAACGATGGCCACATTAACAAACCTCATGACCCGCTTTTGCGCGGGTGAGGACAGCTGGCTAGCCAGATGCAGCACCAGCGACCCCAGTACATCTGAAGTGAGAGATGGAAACGGGAAGTCACGGCGCAACATCAATAACAAACGCCGGAATAAAGAAGACAACACGAAGGGCACGATAGTAAATGCCGGATTCAAAAGCTCTCGGCCAGGTCAAAAGCCGCCCCCTAAAGGCACCAGGGATGAACTGTCCAGCCTCAACAAAATTCTGGACCAAGTATGTCAGATCCATAGTACCCCTGGTAAACCTGCTAATCATACCCACAGAGAATGTTGGGTCTTCAAGCAGTCCGGCAAGCTCAACGCCGTACATAAGGGGGAGGATACACCAGGTGAAGACGAGGACGAGCCTCCCAAGCAAGACACGGCAAAACAAAAGAAATTTCCACCAGAAGTCAAAACAGTAAACGTGTTACACGTGATCAAGGGAAAAAGCAACACGGCACTCCCAGGAAAATATACCCAAGTGCCTGTCATCGCGAAGTCCTGCCACTGGTCGTCTCAACCGATCACTTTCGACCATCGCGATTACTCAGCAAGTATCCGACACGCAGGATGGGCTGCCCTGGTATTAGACCCAGTAATTGGCGGATATCACTTCACACGAGTCTTGATGGACGGCGGCAGCAGCCTAAACTTAATATATCAGGATACAATCCACGGGATGGGGTTAGACCCAACACAAATTCGCCATAGCAATACTACCTTTAAAGGAGTAACGCCAGGCCCAGGGGCTCGTTGTACGGGCTCCCTCCTACTACAGGTTATATTCGGGTCCCCCGATAACTTCCGTCACGAGCATTTAACCTTCCACATCGCTCCGTTTCAAAGTGGCTATCAAGCACTGCTCGGACACGAAGCTTTCGCTCGCTTTAATGCAATACCACACTACGCCTCCCTCACACTCAAGATGCCTGGTCCACGTGGTATCATTTCAGTGAACGGAAATATCAAGCGATCTCTGCGCGCCGAAGAGAGTGCGGCTGCCTTGGCAGCCGCACAATAAAGGCGTCCGGACCAGTGAAAGCATCCAAATAGGTCGTCAAGACCTCAGACACAACTAATCAAGTCCGGTGCCACTATTCATACCGAATAAGTGGTCACACCCCTATTTGTCAATACAAGGGGCTCAAAACGCGCAGACAAGTGGCAATTTCTTATCATCCTGAATTATGCATGGTTTCTTTAAAAACTATCTTTTTGCACGATAACTTTTTCACCTAAATTCCTCTCTTTTACAGACGATCATCGTGCTACACCCGTCCAGGATACGGCACAACGGAGACATAGGCGTAGACGTGCAGCAGGGACCCGCTCCAAGGATTCTTTTTAGATTAAGACCCCGCGTAAACCTTTTTTACTGTCTCTTGTTGATATATATCCACCGTTGAGAAGGATGCTAACGTCTTGGCATGTGGCCACGCCAGAACAATGCACGTACCTGGACACAAGGGGCTTCTTACAAAGGCCATTATTTAGGCCCGGTTTATACCACTAAGACCGAATACCTTAGGGAGTGTTCGGCGTCGTGAGTTTGGCCTTATATGCATCAGCTCCGAATCACTGTCTTTGGTCAAATGTTGGGTTTGCCCGGCTCCTGTGTTTTGGTGCCTTACGTTCCGCTTTACCGGCTAAGGTAGCACCAGGAGAACTACTGCGATTGTGCCCTGGTTCATCCGGACGAGCACCTCAGTAGAGAAAGCCGAAAACTGACTGTCATGATATAGCGTGAGACTGGTCAACCACTCGATGACCTGTCGGAATGTTAGAATTCCTCCGCCTTAACGAAGGGCCATTTTCCGGCCAGGCATGTACGCACCCCGGACCGAGAAAGTGCGGAGCCACCAGGGGCTATTTAGTAGCCCCACTGTCAAACTCCTATGGCTAAGTGAAAGTGCTGAAGCATTATAGTTCGGTTGCCTCACTTGGTCCGCTATCACCTCCTTAATAGGACCAAGACGTTGGGTTAAGTGTGAACGCGTGTTTTTGCAAGCACCTCCGCATTATATGCGTGAGGGTTGAAGCCGACGGCTGCAATCTTTCAGGTTATACACATGTATACATAAACGGCCGCCCAGGAGGCATCATATTACTTTCAGGCAAAAGTATAAAAATAGCCTTATAAAAATTTATAAAAGCATTTCGCTTGCAATGAGATTACATATCACTCAAACATAATATTTTTTGAGCACTGGGTCTCTATCAAACGAGCACCCTCAAGAACTTCAAAGTAGTGTTCAGCAGCCCTTCGACCTATGGCCGAATCCCCCGCTGCAACAGTGGTAGCATCCATCTCCGCCCAGTATGCTTTAACACGGGCAAAGGTCATCCGTGTGCCCTCTATGCATGCCGACCTCTTCATCGCATTAATGCGCGGCACCACGTCAAGGAACTGCTGCACCAAGCTGAAATAGCTGTTCGGTTTTGACCTTTCCGACCATAGCTGATCCACAACAGACCTCATGGAGAGTCCGGACAACCTATTTAGTTCGGCCCATTTGGCTAATTGGTCAGTCAATGAAAGTGGACGCTCGGGAGAATGGAATTGTCTCCAAAACAGCTGGTCTACTTCACGGTCCGTTTGACCCTGGAAATACTTGGCCGCATCGGCAGCGCTCGCCGCCAAATCCATATATACATCCTCCGAACTCCACAGCCGATCCAGAGGGGCATACCGTGGATCTCCGAACTTCCTCCGCAACATAAAGGATTTCCCAGCTACAATATCCCCGGCTTCCCGCGGCTCCTCCTTCTTTGCCCTCATAGCAGAGCGGAGGTCCTTTCTCGTCACAGCAGCCTTCTCAAGGTCCGATGCCTTCGCTTGGTTTTCCTTTTCAAGAACCCGGCAACGGTCGGCGGCGGCTTTTAATTCTATGGCCATCTTGGCCATCTTGTCTTGGCTCTCGCCATGCGCAGCCTTCTCGGCTTGCAACTCTTCGGCCGCCTTCAAAGCAGCCGCATTACCCAACCTTGCTTGTTCCTTGGCTCGGGCAAGTTCTGCCTGCAAGGCTTCAACAGTGGCAGCTCCATCTGCAGTCACAACATATTAAAGATACTGGCATCATGCTGCTCTTCCTATGTGGCGTTTACCAGATAATGACACTTACCCTGTGCCTCGTCAAGCCTTTTGTTAACAAGCTCGATGTCGGCGTCTGCCGCATCCAACTGCCGTTCTTAATGGGCAAACTCGCTAGTCCGGCTAGCCACCGGAGCTTCCATCACCTGCACATAGAGGCAGTATGGTTATTATCTGGGAATATGATCCTCTGTTCGTCGTCGTTTCCGATGACAACCAGAGTCTCAGGGGCTACTATCTACATAGGGCACACCTAGCATGTGCAAGACTATCATACATTCTTTTACGTACCTCAAAGCCTGTCAGTAGACTCATAAAAGCTTCATGCAATCCGCTTTCGGCGGACGGTATTCTCTCCATCACCGTATTCATCAGCACACGGTGTTCATCTGAGATGGCCGCTCGCCCCACCAACTCCCTCAGAATATCCGATCGCACACTAGACGGTGCCGGACTCTTTTGTCTACTCTCTTCGGGAGCCGGACACTGGGAGCTTCGGGGGTCAATGGGATTATCTTCTGGCCTCACCAGACTCGGAGAGGTCCTCCGCGACGACACTTCAGGGTCGCCCGCTTCCGGAGCGGAGGAGTCCGGAGGAGGCGTTTCGCTCTCCATCATCTCTGGAAGAAGATCCCCCGAAGACGAGCTCATTTGAGAGGGCTAAGGCCCGAACTGCAAAGATATATGCGGTGCTTATTTTCTCAAAAGAAAAAGATGGCATATCTGTACTATTAAAGTATTTCAGGTCACTTACGACTCGCGGGAGAATTGATCCCCCCGCGGACTTTGTGCGGCAACAGCGCCCCCCAAGGTAGGACCCTCTGTGGGAGACCTCTTCTCCTGTTTGGAAGCTTCGGCTTCCGAATCCCCGAGCGCAGTCCTTTTCCTCTTCTGGTCGTCTTCCTTCATGGAGACGCTCGCTCCCTCGGTTAGAATGGGTAGCGTTGGGGGCCCGCGTCCGCCCGTATTATCCTCCATAGTATCTTGCTTCAAGGGCTCCGGGCAAGGTGCGGTCTGGAGCATCTTTTCCAATACCGGATTTTCCAAACCCTCAGGGAGGGGGCCGAACACCGAATCAACTTCGCATTTGTTAGCCAGTCCTGGTCAAAAAGCGAACTCTTAGAAATAACTTCGTAACAAAGGAGAGATGGTATGTTCGGCCGAAAGATGCCTTACCTGTTCGACGGCGCGGTTACTACTCAGGCCCACGTCCTCGGTGATTTCCAGACACTCCACCTGAGGTCCGAAGAATGACTTGTACATCTCCTCGTGCGTCAGGCCGAGAAAATTTTGAATGACACGCGGTCCCTCAGGATTGAACTCCCACAGGCGAAGAGGCCGGCGTTTGCAAGGCTGGACTTGACGAACCAGCATAACTTGTATTACCACAACCAAACTGAAATCTCCATTGAAGAGATCTCGAATGCGGCTTTGCAGTATAGGCACGTCCTTGGCTGGACCCCAGCTCAGACCTCTGCTGATCCATGACATCAGTTATGGTGGAGGGCCCGAGCAGAAAACAGGGGCGGCCGCCCACTTGGCACTTCTAGGAGCCGTGATGTAGAACCACTCCTGTTGCCACAATTCAGACACCTCTGGGATGGAACCTTTGGGCCACGGAGCTCCCGTCATCTTGCGTATTGAGGCACCTCCACACGCTGCATGTTGCCCCTCGATCATCTTCGGCTTTACTTCAAATGTCTTGAGCCATAGGCCAAAGTGAGGGGTAACCCGGAGGAAGGCCTCGCACACGACAATAAATGTCGTGATATGAAGAAAGGAGTCCGGAGCTAGATCATGGAAGACTAGCCCGTAATAAAACATCAAACCCTGACAAAAGGATCCAGAGCAAGGCTTAGACCTCGGAGGAAGTGGGAGACGAACACGGCGTTCTCGTTGGGTTCGGGGGTGGGGACGGCCTGCCCTCGGGGAGGCAGCCGATGCAAAATCTCGGCGGTCAGATATCTGGCCTCCCTCCACTTTTTAATGTCTTCTTCCGTGACGGAGGAAGGCACCCATCGGCCTTGAAGGCTAGATCCGGACATGACTGAAGGTTCGGAGCACCTGACCTGAACTTTGGGCGTTTGAGCTTGAGGTGGGGGAAGGATTCGATTGAGCATGGGAGGGAAAAATAAAAGCCTTGTCCCTTTATAAAGAGGGTGAATATCAAGCGTCCTCTCCGTGTCCGTTTGGACTTGCCTATAATTTAGGAGTCCTAGAAGCGGTTGGGTTACCCACGCTCGTATTGATGAGAATCCCGAAATAAGGGGACACAATCTCTGCTTTAACAAGACGTGCCAAGGAAACCGCCTCGCATGACACGCTGAGGTGGGATAATCAAACGACTCGGATAAAGGCTTGGTCGTGGTGTGTTACACTACGGAGTACGTCAGCAGATTAGATTTGTGTAAATATTATTCTCTCTATGGCAATATGTGGAAACTTATTTTACAGAGCCGGACACTATCTTTGTGTTCGAAATCTTCTATAAAGTACTTGGAGGAGGAACCCGCCTTGCAATGCCGAAGACAATCTGCGCGCCGGACTCGTCGTCATTGAAGCCTGGTTCAGGGGCTACTGAGGGAGTCCTGGATTAGGGGGTGTCCGGATGGCCGGACTATACCTTCAGCCGGACTCCTGGACTATGAAGATACAAGATTGAAGACTTCGTCCCGTGTCCGGAAGGGATTTTCCTTGGCGTGGAAGGCAAGCTTGGCGATACGGATATGTAGATCTCCTACCATTGTAACCGACTTCGTGTAACCCTAACCCTCTCCGGTGTCTATATAAACCGGAGGGTTTTAGTCCGTAGGACAACATACACAACAACAATCATACCATAGGCTAGCTTCTAGGGTTTAGCCTCTCCGATCTCGTGGTAGATCTACTCTTGTAGTACCCATATCATCAATATTAATCAAGCTGGACGTAGGGTTTTACCTCCATCGAGAAGGCCCGAACCTGAGTAAAACTTCGTGTCCCTTGCCTCCTGTTACCATCCGGCCTAGACGCACAGTTCGGGACCCCTACCCGAGATCCGCCGGTTTTGACACCGACCATGATTCATTAGATGTAGAGGTATATGATCTCATTTTTTAATTAAAGATTATGATATTCACTTTGCGAGATGGTGTACCATCTGCTATGCAGATTTTTGAGCATGTCAATGAGTTGATTTTTATCCTTATATCTCCCTTCCTTATCGCATCTCATTTACCGTGCCAGGGTTTTGAGATAAACAATGAATCATAGTGGTTAAATAGTTTGGTAACACTAAGCGTCGAGAAGAAAGTATTGGATGATATTGACATCGACCCCATCATAATTGACTTTGCATCGTGAAATGTTAGAAGAAAAATTTAAGGTAATATTTATAAATTATTTGATATGCATACTTTTTTTTTTGCATGCATTTAAGTGTTATTGATAATATTTTCTGCACATGTATATCCATTTTTATTGTTATGAAATCTATATTAAAGGCCCCGAATTTTAGTCTCGCCCCTGGCCCCCAAAATCTCAGGACCGCCCTGGCTTGAGGATTAGGAAGACGCTGGCGAGCTCCATCATGGGGCCAACGTGGCCGACGCCGGCACCGGGATACATTAGCACGGTCTGCTTCATCTTGGCCCTATGGAAGGTGGGTGGACTGCAGTGCGTTGACAGTATATTGGAGGTGGTACTTTGGCACCGGCGAGGAGGAAATAGTTGCCGTTGCCGTTCTGCCTTGCGAGAGAAGCAGTTTGGGCATGTAATCTCAGGATTCAAAGATATGCGCATATTATATAGTCACTTTCTAAATCTATCTCGGATAAGTAATCTGTGGTGGTTCAAGTCTTCAAGATGATGTTTCCTGGTAGCTGCCTAGACAATCAGGTCTATCAGGGTACCTTCCGGAGGAAGCATATATATGCACGTGGCAGATAGACAGAGGTTTGAATCAGTACGCTGTCAGGTAGAGTAGCTTTTAGCCGGTCTCTAGTTAGTCGCGTTTGTAAAACAAGGAGGGTTGTTCTTAGATGGAGCTACAGCGAGTCCACTGGTCAAGTGCTCTGTGATCAGGAAGAGAAAACTACACTGCATCTGCTCGGTATAATCCACTTCTGAGCCACGCTTAGCTGCATCCCCTCGACGAAAAACCTCAAAAGAAATACTAGAATTTTTTTTTAAAATCTATTTTTTTGTGTGGTAGATAATTTCATACGTGAGGTTCGCTCTAATTTTTAAGTCATTTGAACATCTGAGCAGCTCTCGGCAGAAAGGACAAATTCGGGGTCTATAAAAATATTAACTGTTCACGACCCGAATTGTCTTTTTTGCTGAGAGCTACTCAGGTGTCCAGTTAATCTAAAAATTAGAGAGAACCTCACCCATCAAATTATCTACCACACAAAAAATATTTGAATTTTTCTAGTATTTGTTTCGGGTTTTTTTCGGCCTGGTGCAGATGAGTCTGGACACCGAAACGCTGCACTCGCATATACTTCTCTAGTGCTCTTTCTCTCGATCGGTCTGGTACCTTGTTGCACAGTGTATGAACTGCAGCTCGCTGTGCACCTCAGCTGATCAGGCTGAATCCTTATTCCATTGGTGCAACTTCTCCGGCCTGCTAGGCACTAAGAGCATGTTCGGCAACTCTCCGCTCCTGGATCGGCCATTCCTCATCCTGGAGCAGAGCGGCCCACAGGCCATTTTCACGGAGTCGCCAAAGTGTCGGTCTGTGTGCTCCGGTATTTCATGGGGCTGGTAGATTGCCGAACAGGCTCTCAGCTGCAATTTACACATGCTGGGACCTTTAGTATGAGTGTAACCGGAGAGTTTTTGAATCCTCGAACAAGAATGAAGAAAGTGTTTCCACCTCGTCAAGCAGGACATTCTACAGCCTACTGTCACTATGCATGGAATCTCAGATTGTGAGATTGAACCTCCACCTAAGCAAGACTAAGACCGATCCTTCTTTGTTCTCAATTTTAATTTTATTTACTTGGCTGAAGCAATTGCTTATTGCTTACAGCATTGATCTGTAACAGATTGTTTGCTGTTATTTGCTCCCTCTTAATATATCGCCAAAAAAGCTGCCATTTCCTCAAAAAAAAAAACATGCATGGTCGATCGATAGAGTTCTCTGTCGCATCATGTTGCATCATCTCCCCACGTCGAGGTTGCATGCATGCATGCACGAGAACTCCGCCTCCTTCGATCGATCGCCGGCTGAATGCCGGGTGAAGAAGACGGCGGCAACGGCAACCGGAGTAGTCAGCAATGACGTTGCATTTTCGACATGGAGAAACGAACGGGGCACGGAAGAATCCTCCATGACCGTTGGATGCGCTGATGGGGATGCACGCTATAGGTAGATTACCCATAGTGGGGAGTAACTTAGACTAATAACATGCATATGTTAGTGGTCTATATTACTACCTCTATAGTGGAGAGTAATTTAGACTAATAATATGCATATGTTAGTGGTCTATATTACTACCTCTATAGTGAGTAGTAACATATATGTGGTGTCATACAACTAGTGGCGGAGCTAGACACAATCAGTTAGATGGTGAAAGGTAAAATATCAGTGTTTGGAGGGCCAAAAGCTAAAAAGGTTTTCACCTAAGCGCTCAAAGAAAATTTTCCTTAACAAGCTGGCCCAATGTTGGGGGCCACAGCCACCCCAACAACGTAGATAGCCCCGTCATTTCATATAACACTTTATTTATTAGGTTATATACTTATTTTGTCTTAGTGTATGTGATGTTACCCATAGTATGAATAAATAGATATGTTACTCAGCTCATGTATCTTCTGATTAAATTATTGCCACATAAGTAAATTAACTGAGTTGAATCTTATGTTATTGCTTAAATTACTCCCACCATGTACAGTCGCATATCTAGTTTTTGGGGCTACGTGCGATGCCGCCTGTGTGTTGATGGGTGGAATCTTCGTGTTTCCTTCCGTGCCGGCGCGGCTGACGACTGACCTGGTGGATAGCAGTTTCTTTTTTTGAGCTTGGTCGACCGCTGTTGAAGATGGTACACTCTAGTATCCGGCATGCAGCGCAACCGATACGTAGCGACATAATCTGTATTAGTTGAGATCTTGCAGATATATTAAACTACTATGTAAATCTATGACGACGAGGCCGAAAGAAGAATTTACAGTTGTATCGAACTACCCTTTCTTTTTCTAGTATCATTTTTCTTTAAATTGTATCATACTATTATTTGCCCTCCCTTGAAACCGTATGATACTATCGTCTAGATGATGGTGATATAAACCAATAAAAGTTTTCATTTCCAAAGAAAAACTTCTCTGTTTATCAGATTAAGGAGCCCTTGCTGCGTATCTCTTTATTATATTATTAAAATAACAGGGAAACAAGCCATCACATCACAGAGTTTAATAACCAATCCCCACGATGCAGTTCGGTTTCTTAAGTGTACACATGAGACACTAGGCTTGCCCGCCAAAAGGTAAAATACTAAGACACTAAGCAGTCTGGTTCCATGCCGTTAAACAAAGTTATCTGATTCCTACGAGTCATGATGTAAGTTACGTGGCATGACATCTTTGCTTTTGTCAGCAATACGTGATTGATTTGTCTTCTTTGTTCCCTTCGCATTCGCTTAATCCCGGTTGTTAGCATTTTATGGATTATATACATACATACATACATACATAACATAGCAACTCTCTGCAATACTAGGTAAAATCTACTTTAACAAAAAAAAATGGAAATGGAGGCATTGCCCCCGGCCTCTGCATCATGATGATGCATGCAGCCATCTTCTTAAAAATCCATGAAGTACCGAGACAGTTATAATAGTCTTACAGCTCGCAAGCGGAGCAAAGCAAAGTAAAAAAGGAAAATTACATGCTGAGAAAGGCAACCGATACGGTAATATGAAGGATAAGCTCCCTACACTCCTATCCTGTTATGCGAGCGTCATTCGAACCGGTTGAATATAACTCGTGCTACCGTCTCCCATTGGTTGCACCCAGTAACCAAAGGCTCCCCGGAGTACATAGGAGTGTGTAAGGACCACGTACGGATCCAAGTTGTAGCTCTGAAGATGACCTGCAAGCAAGTTAAAGTGTTGTCTGTTAAAAATCATATCATTCATGCAGTTCCATATAGCCCATAATAGCGCACATATTGCAATCCGAATACGAGCGGCAGTAATCTGTTCAACCCCAGCTAACCACGTCCCAAACAACGACGCAATATCGACTGAAGAATTAATATTGAAAGCTATATGAATCGTTCTCCAAAATAACTTGGCAAGTGGGCATTCAAGAAATAAGTGTTGTATTGTTTCATCTTGATCACAAAAACAACACCGTGAACTTCCTATCCCATCGCCTTTTGATTAAGTTGTCCTTTATGAGTATCACTCGCTTGCGGACGAACCACATAAAGATTTTAATATACAAAGGAACCTTAACCAAAAGGCGATGTATAGCCATTTGCTCATAAGGCATTTATTCTTAATTTCTAAGTTCTCAATATCGAGACCCCCTTGGTCTTTAGGTCGGCAAAGGATATTCCATCGCGTGAGACGGTATTTCCTCTTGGCCTCATCCGACTGCCAGAAGAAACGAGATCTCAAGAAATCAAGTCGCTTCCGAACCCCTTTCGGAATTTCGAAGAACGAAAGTAGAAACATCGGCATACTAGTCAGTACGGAGTTAATCAGGACTAGCCGACCTCCATATGACATAAGCTTGCCCTTCCAGCAGCTAAGTTTTTTTTTCAATTCGTTCTTCAATACACCTACATTCTTTATTAGATAACTTACGGTGGTGGATCGGTATACCCAAATAACTGAATGGTAAAGCACCTAATTCACATCCGAACAATTGTCTATAAGTGTTTTCCTCGTCTTTGGCCTTCCCAAAGCAAAACAACTCGCTCTTATGAAAGTTAGATTTTAAGCTAGACAATTGTTCGAAGAGACATAAGATAAGTTTCATATTACGTGCCTTAGCCATGTCATGTTCCATGAATAGGATAGTGTCATCAGCATACTGTAGAATGGATACCCCTCTATCGACTAGATGAGGAACTAACCCCTCTACATGGCCATGCTGCTTGGCCCTGCCAATAATGCTTTAATAAATAGAGAGATATATTATAAATATGTTTTAACCAAAACAAATTATAGGCCAACCTTAGCACGTACTATTTCGCAAAGGCTATTAATAGCTGAGTTCTGATTTATGTATGAATTAAACATAGTGGATTTAAAGCTAAGATTGGATGTAGGAGTACACCTTGGAGAATGCTGGGACAGATTATACATTGCGAACCGGCCAAAAGAGAAAATCAACGAGGAGACCACATTGGCGGCATACATACTGTGGAACTTATGGAAGGAGCGGAAGAAGAATTTTCAAGCTGAAGGAATTATCGGCCATTGCTCTCACGGGACTAATTCAAGAGGATGTTAGGTGTTTCAGGGAGTGAGTGTGAGTGTTTGTGTTTTCTGATTTTCATCTTTGTATGAGTGATCAAACCTCCCACTGATGTTGGAGTGTCTGAACTCGGATCCTCCCCGACGGGGCATCCGTTCTGTACCCATTTTTTCTCCTACTATAAAGCAAAGGTAGAGCTCCTGCTATTCACGTCAAAAAAAAATCCACATGTACAGTACATCAGCTATTACAAAACAAATGAAGGGAAACTGTAACATATACATTTGACAATATAGTAAATATAAATATAAAATTTAGCTTATCATGAATCTAGCAAACATCTTACAACACCCCCAATGAATCTAGCAAAGAACATTAAAAGGAAAGGTGATCGATGATCACAGCGCATACATCCATCTTCTTTACCATTCCACTCACTTCTTAACAGGTTGTCTCTTGAGTTAAAATACTAGTATGAGCGGTTAACCAGACGAGCACTTCAACCTTCAAAGAGGGTCAAACAAGCCACATATTTTTATGAAACCAACTCACATGGCTCAACTTCTAAGCAAGGTACATATGCTAAACACCAAATACTCCTGGCGCCAAGAAAAAGTAATACGGTGTGAATCTAACTTGCACTCAAGTTAGATGATAATAGTATAGTATAAGGATACCAGCCGCCTCGGCAAATCAAACTTTTGACTGCCGGCCCGCCAGCGCGCTACTTAAGATCATATCCGCGAGCTCGGGCGGTCCCTCTGTTGCTGGTCGTTTGTCCCACACGCGCCATGAGTGTGCGTATATAAGGTGTGGCCACGCAGCGATGCACATGTATCCACCTTCACTACGAACTATACCAGCTGGTGCGTACGTTTCCAGGAGCTTTGCTAGCGTCGACAGTCCAGAGAGAGA
>NC_041380.1:593921235-593932955 GCF_002162155.2 Triticum dicoccoides
GAGAGAGAGAGAGAGGACTTGTTGTTACCATGGCGTCCAGGGAGACCAGCATCAGCAAGATAGGGATGGCGGGGCTGGCCGGAGCGGGTGCCGGTGACCACCATGACGTTTTGACGGAGGCTACGGCTGCTGGTGGCGGCAGGATGAAGGAGGCGGCCCTGCCGGCGGTTCACGGTGAGTCGACGTCCGGGGACACGCCGCCGTTGTCTGTCTCCATCAACGTGCCGGACTCGCGGTCAGCGCTCCACCCCAGCAGAATGCCCCGTACCAGGGACGCCGGCGCCGCACCACCAAGTGAGACTCCACAAAGTGTGGTTCAGCAGCCCCAGCTCCACGCACAGCCGTCCCTGGTGGCCAGAGGTGGCGGGGAGGTGCCTGCGGTGCCGCGGAGCGACAGCACGCGGGAGCGTGACTGCCGATTCGATCAGTTCAAAACCTTCTCCGGTCGCCTTGAGCGGCAGCTCTCCACCCTCCGAGGAGTGCCACAGGATCCGCCGGCACCTCACGTTGATGACGGCGCCTCGTCCAACTCTGATGACGATGACGTGCCCACAGCCGACCGCTACTTCGCCGCACTCGAAGGCCCAGAGCTCGACACCCTTCGGGTATGTACCAACGAACATCCATTTCAAAATACTCCCTCCGTCTCAAAATAAGTGTCTCAACTTTAGTGCAATGTTATATTAAAATTAATACAAAATTAACACATTTATTTTGAGACAAAGAGAGTATTTTATTTTCTCTGCCAAAACCATGTGTAATCGTCTCTAACAACGGCGTGGATATGCACAGTCGACGGAGGTCCCGGTGCTTCCCGAGGACGAGACGTGGCCATTCCTTCTCCGGTTCCCGATCAGCGCGTTCGGGATGTGCCTCGGGGTGAACAGCCAGGCCATGTTGTGGAAGACGCTCGAGTCGGAGCCCTCCATGGCGTTCTTGCATGTGCACCCCACCGCCAACTACGTCTTCTGGTGGGTCTCCGTCGCCCTCACCGTCATCGTCTCCGTTGCCTACCTCCTCAAGGTCATTTTCTACTTCGAGGCCGTCCGTCGTGAGTTCCACCATCCTGTGCGCGTCAACTTCTTCTTCGCACCCTCGATCGCTTGTCTCTTCCTCGTCAAGGGTGAGCCGCATCCGGTCTGGGAGATCCACCACGTCGTCTATAACCTCCTCATGTTGCCCATCCTCTGCCTCGGCCTAAAGATCTACGGACAGTGGATGTCTAGTGGAGAGCGGCGCCTCTCCAAAGTGGCCAACCCGTCGAACCACCTTGCCGTTGTCGGCAACTTCGTCGGTGCTCTGCTCGGCGCCAAGATGGGCCTCAGGGAGCTGCCCATCTTCTTCTTCGCCGTCGGGCTCGCGCACTACGCCGTGCTCTTCGTCACTCTCTACCAGAGGCTCCCCACCAATGTGCAGCTCCCCAAGGAGCTCCACCCAGTCTTCTTCCTCTTTGTCGCCGCGCCGAGCGTCGCGTCCATGGCATGGGCCAGGATCTCTGGCGAGTTCAATGACGGCGCCAAGCTCCTTTACTTCATCTCGCTCTTCCTCTACATGTCGCTAGTAGTGCGCATCAGCCTCTTCACGGGGTTTAGATTCTCGCTGGCCTGGTGGGCCTACACATTCCCGATGACAAGTGTGGCCCTAGCGACGGCGTTGTATGCATCAGAGGTGGACAACCTGTTGACGCGGGCACTGGCGGTGGGGCTGGCAGTGATCGCTGTCGTGACCGTGACCGCCGTGCTGGCCACGACCTTGTACCACGCCTTCGTGTGTGGAGACCTCTTCCCCAACGATGTGTCCATCGCCATCACGAGGAGGAAGCCCAAGTTCAGCAAGATGCTCACGCAAATTCGGTCGTCCAGCTCAGAAGTCAAGGATCTCGTCCTCTCCATTCCCAATTTCAGTTCTAGTTCCAAGCACTCCAACTCCAACTCCAGGGCGAGCAACAGCGCTGGTGAGTGTCCCGTGATGGCGCACATGCATGAAAGAGTAGAGCGGGCGTTTGACCGTCGGTGCGCAACAGATTGCATGCACACACGTCTAGCTTATATTGACCAATAGAATTTACTTGTATAAAGTTCTTTCTCTTTCTTTCTTTCTTTGTTCTTTTCCATCTTTGAGATAGGATTGGGCGCGCTATCCATGAGCAATTTGTATTGCCATGGTAGTAAATAAGTGCGGGAGCAAACCATTGAGTTTGTAAATTTGTTGATTATAATTGAGTTCTTCGTAAGTAAATTTATCGGTTATATTTTCATGTTGTCGTGGCATCCATTGTTAACAGTTTCAATATTGCAACTTGTTTTTCCATTAGTTATGTTGCAACTTGTTTGTTGGTGCATAGAGGCGGCACTTGTATAAAGACCACTCGCTGGGCTCCTCGGCTGGTCGAGTGTGACCGGACCGATGCTTGCATGCATGGACCGCGAACAGTTGAAAAACTCAAGTTTCTCCTTCTTAAATGAGCACTGCTATATACACGACACTGTGCGCACGATTTACAATGCGCACGATTTACAGACGACAACCAAATCAGACTGTTAGTGCACGCGAACAGATGGCAGCACAGCCACAGATGGGCGGTCGTGCACGTCGTGCATAGTATTTGTCGTGTGTACAACAGTTATACAAATCCATCTACGCTCTCCGTGTAGACAGGGCCGGTCCTGATATTTTGGGGCTCCGGGGCGAAACTATAATTTGGGGTCCCTTAAAATAATCACTCTAAGAATACATGATCACATAAGTGCACAAATCCAACAGGTGTATAAAGTTTCACAAGGAAATGCCATTCTAAGCAAAAATGACAAAGTCGAAGTTATATTGGAAGATATTTTCTGATGAATAGTAGGGCCCGATTGTATTTTGTTCTCTAAGAATACCACGAGTCCCATTTCTTCACAAAGCTTCACAGGTGAGTAGAATGGTCGACCGAGTTTTATACCGCCAAATTTCAGAATGTTTTGATTTTTTTTAGTATTTTTTAAAAATTTATTATTCGTACGGGTGTAGATGGAACCATGTTTACCTTTGTAATTTCGAAAAGCAGCATTCATATCAAATAATTTATACATATTAGCTTCAACATTTCATCTAACAATCATCAATAAAATTCACTTATAATTGAGTCGATGGCTGCTCTCAGTAATTCTATCAAGTTAACCACACTTTGTTTTCTTTTTCCTCTTTATATCAAATGCATATATTCTAGGAGTAGGCGACATTATGATACACAACTCAAATTAAATGAATAAATTACATCAAAGCTTGAACACCACAAAGCTATGTATCAAGCATGCGCGCCAATATAAAATACTAAATTAGCAATTTAGATATGGGAAATAGGTAATATTACCTCAGATCATTCGGATTAGTGTCCGTTATCACCTGATCGGGAGATCCGCGATGTTGCGATTTATATTGATGTGTGATCGAAGGCGCTCGGCGATCTGCATCACTGTGTGTGCCTCAAGCGTGTGAAGAGCGGAGCAGATCCAGTGGAGTTCGTCCGCGTGGCAACTTGTGAACTTCATCAGCACTGCGTGCCCTACAAAGTCAAATAACCCCAAAGGCTAAACTGCCTATTTCAGCACCATTTGAGGAGGAAGAAACTGACTCTGATGCAGAATCAGAAGATGGAGAGGACATGCAGTTATCTCATGAAGACATTGATGATTTCTTATAGTTTTCTTGTTCTGTTTGAGAGGACACTTTCCTCCATGTACTTTTAAATCTGGACATTGATGATTTCTGTTGTTTCCCTCTGTGTTGAACTTACAATTCTATCTCTTGTGGTTATATATATCTTTAGTTGTTTCCCTTTGTCTTGCACATTTTTCTGCTGCTATACTTGTGCCAATTCAGAAATGTGTAATTTTAGTTATGTGTTCTGTGGACCTTACTAATGCATTTCGATTCAGTTTTACATGATGACAATTTCGCACCGCCACCACAGGGGGTCATCCTCTACTAGCAGTGCTACACTAGGGCAAGAGATGGTTGCATCGCCAGAAATGCCAGCCGTTACAAATGATGATGAGTGGCTTCCACCTCCAAAATTCTTAAGAGTGTAATTTTAGTTATGTGTTCTGTGGACCTTACTAATGCATTTCGATTCAGTTTTACAGGATGACAATTTCGCACCGCCACCACAGGGGGTCATCCTCTACTAGCAGTGCTACACTAGGGCAAGAGATGGTTGCATCGCCAGAAATGCCAGCCGTTACAAATGATGATGAGTGGCTTCCACCTCCAAAATTCTTAAGAGGTTCTGCAGAACTTCCACCACCTATCGGAAATGAGTCTGAACGTCCATTGATTAGACCTTACGGCGACACGTGAGTTATCATTTAATCCATGCATTATAGATTGGCACACCTTGAGGTGTTTTTTATATACCACATGACATACCTTGGGATGTGTTAAAACTTATATCTATTTTCTTGTCCTAGGCATTGGTTAGAATTACCTACTCTAAGAAAAAAATGTGAGAAAGCCAAATGGTGTGCTAACGATCCTTTTAAAGACGCATCATCCTGGTTTGGTTGAGCAAAAAGGAAAACTTGTGTTTGCATCAACTTGGGAACACTATAAGCTAAAGCCCAATGATGGGGGTCGTCCAAAAGGTGAGGAAATCGAGGAAGAATTTTGGGTAACAAATCTGGTTCCTTTTTGGAGTGTATTGTTGTAGTAAATATAAGTAACAGTTGATTTATTTTACAAGTGTACTACTGTAGTAAGTATAAGTAACAATTTATTTTCTGTGACCTATATTGCAGCTGAGGTTTAGGCATGAGTAACCCCGCAAAAAAAAGCATGAGGCTGAGTATGAAGCAAGTGCAAAGCTCCATATTGGCAGGTGTTGCAACCAACTCTTGGCTAGTGTTCTGTACTATGCTCGCATACAGGCCATAAGGGACCATTGTTACAAACTTGAGAATCACAGATTGAAAGAAAAATTCGCTGGATGACATTATCTTGAAAAACACGAGTACATGGCTGTCAGACCATGGTGGTGCACTGTTGTTTCCTAGGAGGCCTTAGTTGATGAATGGTGTGATGATAAATGGATTGCGACATCTAAGAAAAATCGTGATAATCGCCTCAACTCTAAGTACAAGGCCGGTAGAGGTGGATCTAATTCCTTGACAACAATTTGCCAAAAACTGGTACCCTCCTAACTTTTGAATAAATTAAGTAAGTTTTTTATGTAGTAACTTATTTTTTCTTATCTTAGTCCGAGAAACAAGGAAGATAGGTATCTAAGATTGAGGCATGGATATACACACACAGAGGAAAAGATCCGAAGAATCCTGATGCGTTAAATAGAGTTGAAGCCACGGAATGCTTGGTATAGTACCACCCATTACTTGATACTGAGTTTATGTTTTATTTTGTGGTGCATTATTTTTTTAATCATCTTTGCATATTGTTTGCCATCTAAACGATTTGTACAAAGAGAAGGTTGTATGCATGCATGGTGAGGACTATGATTGGAAGCATTCTCCTGTTGAACCACAAGCCCTTTATGAAGTTGGTGGTAGGAAGCCGCACGGAAAATGGCCACTATTGAATGGTGTTGTGGAGGGTAAAGAGGCTCTTAGGGAGGTGCAGATCAAACGCTCTTCATCTTCGTCAATGCGCCAATGACTAGAACATGATAAAAGGATTGCCCAACATAATGAGTTAATGAAAAGACATGCACAAAGTATGGTTGATTAGGAGAAATCTGTGCAAACTACAGTGGAGAGTAGCCTTGGTGGTGTGCACAAGTTTCTAATGGTGTGTATATTTCTTTTGTGCAGCCATTTTCTTTCTATTGTAGCCACTTGACATAACTTTCTCATTTGTCTGAATTATAGCATCCCTTCAAGGAATTCCAGGGCCTGAGATTCCATGCATTGTTATACCCCCACCTCCAGCTTTTTCAACTTTAACCACTTAGTCTTCGATCTTTTCTCCAGAAATGGTATGTAGCTATGTTTTTTTAAATGCAATAGCACCAAATAGGCTAAATGAGAACAAAAAAGGAATATGTTGTGAGTATATCAGCAAATGTGCAAAACTGAGTGAAAATTCCCAGAATAGTGGTCGACATATGGTTGCACATTGTTTTTTTGTTTCAATTTTTTGGCCAAATAGTGCCTGAATTGGTATTTTACTTTTAATAGGTTTGGCAAATATGATTGAGAATTTCCTAGAATACTAGGCATCATATGGTTGTCCTTCTGTCAAAATTTCATAATTTTCTGGGCATTTGTTATTTTGGCTCATTTTTTTTGCCAAATAGAGGTTGAATTGGTATTTCCATTTTATTTTTTAGTTGGTTAGGAAAATGCGATTGAAATTTTCCCAGAATACTAATAATGACATTTGTGCAGCCCTCCACCGGCGAATCAACAAATGATGTTGAAAATATAGATAATACATTGCGTGGAGCGGAAGATGTAATGTTTGGCGGCTTCTTTGATGCAAATGGTAAAGATGCGAATGGTGTTGTTGCTGGAACTCCCCCCCCCCCACCTGGTGATGATTTACCTACATTTTGAGATATCCCTCATCATGGTGAAGGAAGTGGTCTGAACATTTTTGTTGATTAATTGGAACCAAATGGACAATTATCCTTTTGGCCATGCACTTGGGTATGGTTGTGATGTTTTGGATCAGTGACTTATATGATGCATGGTGTATGTATCCCAGACTACTAATTGGCAATCCTAGGTAGATGACATTTTGTGAGTTCTAGGTACTGAGCTAGATGCCATCTTTTGTAAAGGGTGGTACTATTGTGTAAACTCTTTGATGTCGCCATGTATAATGATGGTGGCTGAAATATATAGTTTATGTGATTGCTTTCTAATTTTTGGAGTGATTATATACAATTATTTTTAATATTTTAATTTCTATAGAACAATATTAATTTGACCCAATAATGCAATATTTTGAAATAATGATTCCTTAGGGTTTGTAAACCCAAGGGGTGTAAAGTGGACTAACAGCAGATGCCGTTACAGATATTTCCCTGGGGAGTGAAACTAACCCAAAGGATATCAACTTTACATGTCAGCATGCTTGCCCACCCGTCGCCTGTTTCCCTAAAGTTCAAAACCCAAGGGAGAAAGAACTATACCTAGGGTATTCTTTCCTCATCCTAGGTAAACTAAGATTCCCCCACCATTGGTGCCCTAGGGAGTTTTCCCTAGGGGATACACAAGGGAAACCCCTTTCCCTAGCGTTTTTGCCCATTTGCTTAGGGTATGAGGCCCTAGGGCTATCTGCAAAATCTAGTAGTGCATGGTCGTCCTCCCCTTGGAGTCTAGCATGAACGCCGCTCTCGCGTCCGCCCATACCACCGGCTTGCGGTTGTCGCCGGCGCCAACGTAGGAGGGGAAAGCTGCGACGGGGAAACCAGGCTGCCCATTGTTTGTTCGACGATGACCATAGGAGATTGGGGAATAGATTGAATAAGGAAGGTCATAGTGATGAGAAAGAAACCCAATAATCTGGCTAGGGCAAAAGGCTAAGCATTTTTTTTGAGAGAAGCGTACAGGCTAATAGATCAAATCCCAACTATGGGCGGCTTCGTGGGCTACCTGCATGCATCTCTGCGTGCACAGTCTCCCTAGGCCTTGGCCTACGTGGATAGTACCTGGATGGGGCCCCCTATACTTGGGGGGCCCGGGGCGGCCGCCCCCTCCGCCCCCCCCCCCCCTCAGGGCCAGCCCTGCGTGTAGATGTGATAATTAACCAATAGAGAAGTGCTACACGCACAACACTCTTTGGACGATTTACACACGATGAGTCAGCTTAGCCTTTCGTCAAGTTTGATGTGTGGATTAGCACCTTTGGAACAGTTGTTGTGTAAGGGTTGTCCGGAGTGATTTCTTCTAGAATCAGTTGGGTTGATAGCCGTCTGATCCTTCATGATTTGGATGAAAACATAGCCATCTAATTCGATCAACGAACAAACCCTGCTTCATTTTGTCCCATGTTGCCGCAACGCATAGATGTATGAGACCATCGCCGCCCGACTCGCTCCACAGTAGCAAGCCGACGCTTGCTCCCGATGGAGATGGCCACGCCACTCTACTCGCCCCGCAGCAGCAGCACCCGAGCAATGCTTGCTCCCTGCTCCAGAAGGGTACCGAGTGCATCACAACAACATCAAGCCGCATCGTCGGAGTTGCCATCAAGACCTAATGACACTCCTTGTAACATGGACGGAGGGCCATCGACCACTTGCAGAACCGGCGCCCTTCATAGCAGGCAACAAAAACCCACATGTTGCATTGCCACGTCGCGCACCGGGAGAGCGCCGGTGGTGGCCACCATTCCAGCATCATGTGGATCCACGGTGACGCGGCGCGACGCAACATGCTGTGATGACGACAGATGTTGCGATGCAGTGGACGGCCGCCTCGATGGATGATGCGACGGAGCGTGAGGCGACGACGACAGATGTTGCGATGCAGCGCGCAACAACAAACAACATGCGACAACACCAGCGGATGCTGCGAAGCAGCCCACACCGATGATGGCAGATGCTACAATGCAATGTGCGACAGCGACAACACATGGCGTCACTAGCGGATGCTGCGACGGGTTGCTTGCCTAATACTATGAAGCAAAAATGGGGTCTTGCTGCGGGTGGCTGCAATCGGAGAAGTGCTGTTGTGAGCCTCCCGAGCCTCTCACCGACACCGGTGGAGAAAGAAATTGCCAGAGAGATAGAGGAGTCAACGTAATGCTACACGCCTACACCTATGTAAACCCAGCTACGTGTTTAACGTAATAAGCCACATGTACAACTTTAATTGCACATAGGTGATGGAAGGGCCCCACCTGCGTGAAAATCAAGGAGGAAGAGAATTTGTTAAGATTTAGGGTTTAGGATTTAGGGCTTGCAGTTAAGCATGCCGACCCGCTCAAGAAGGTCCTGCGCATACTGCTGCTAGTGGAGAAAGAACCCGTCGGCGCGGCGTACCACCTCAATACCGAGGAAGTAGTGCAATGGGCCGAGGTCCTTAATGGCGAACTCGGCGCTGAGGCAAGCAGTATGCTGGTGAAGGAGCTCTGGCGAGGAGGACGTCAGGATGATGTCATCGATGTAGAGGAGAAGGTAAGCGGTCGCCGGAGCCTCGTGGTAGACAAACAACGAGGCGTCGGAGCGAGTATCTCGGAACCCAAACTACTGCAGGAAGCCGGCGATCCGCTCGTACCAGGATCGAGGGGCCTGCTTCAACCTGTATAAAGGAGTGGGAGAGCAAGCACACGTGGTCAGGACGAGCCGCGTCGACGAAGCCGGTAGGCTGCTGAGAGAAGACCTGCTCCGAGGGATGGCCATGCAAGAACGTGTTCGACACATCCATCTGATGCACCGGCCAGGCGCGAGAGACCGCGAGCTGAAGGACCGCGTGAATCGTGCCCGGTTTTACAATCGGGGCAACGGTGTCGGTGAAGTCAACGCCAGCACGTTGCCGGAACCCGCGTACCACCCACCGAGCCTTATAGCGCTGGAGAGACCTGTCAGGACGAGTCTTATGCAGGAAGACCCACTTGCCGGTGATGATGTTGGCATGGGCGGGCCGCGGGACAAGCTGCCAGGTGCGGTTGCGCACCAGCGCGTCGAACTCCTCCTGCATTGCAGCGAGCCAATGCGGGTCGTGAAGTGTGGCTCGAGCTGACGGCGGGAGTGGTGACGGTGCAGACGTCGAGGCAGCGTGAAGGTACTCGTCCGCAGAATAGCGCGTGCTGGGTTGGTGAATACCGGCGCGAGAACGGGTGACCATGCAGGTGTCCGGGGAGGCCGGCGGGACCGGCGAAGGGGCCGGTGGGGCCGGCAGGGCCGAGGGCGCAGCTGGCGAAGCTGACGAGGCCGACGGCGACGAGGCCGGCGAGGGGGGATCGACCGAGGACGAAGGCGACGAAGAGCCCATCAGGATCACCGTTGAAGCCGTCGAGGAGCCCGGGTTAGGCGCATGAGATGCGCTTGCTGACTGGGCTACGGACTCAAGGGAGTCGGGGGCGCCGTGACCGTCGGCGAGGAAGCAGTCGGGCCGGCGGGTGACGGGGCCGGGTCCGATGCCACGGACCCAGACCAGAGCCCAGGCGCTGCGGGAGCGCCGAAGCCAGGGGGAGGCCCACATGCTGCAGGGGGCCCGAAGCCGGGAGGGGGCCCGGGCGCAAGTGAGCGGCCGCCTCGAGGGGCGCCAGGAGGCGCCGGTGACGATGGCGAGTCGACCGGCGGTGGTACCTGGTGAAAGGGAAAATACCTCTCGTCAAAGTAAATGTGCCGTGAAGTGAAAACTCGGTGGGAAACCGGATCATAGCAACGATAACCTTTGGTGTTTGGTGGGTATCCGAGAAAGATGCATGCCACAGAGCGAGTTGCGAGTTTATGAGGAGTAGTGGATGCGATTCTAGGATAACTGAGACACCCAAAAACATGAAGGTCGTCATAGGAGGGAGGGCTACCGAAGAGGAGATGATGTGGTGCAAAGTTCCCACGAGCACGAGTGGGACAAATGTTGATGAGGAGAGAGGCGGTGGAGAGGGCGTCCAGCCAAAACAGGGGCAGGACATTAGCATGGAAGAGAAGAGTGCGCACACAATCATTGAGGGTGCGAAGGATCTGTTTGGCACAACCATTTTGTTGCGAGGTATACGGGCAAGTGAGATGAAGAACCGTGTCATGTGTGGCAAGGAGGGTACGAACCCCGACGTTGTCGAACTCCTTCCCGTTGTCAGTCTGCAAGGCATGATGGGACACCCAAACTGCGTAGCGACATAAGAGTAGAAGGTAGTGAGAACGGAGATTGCATCGGATTTTCTCCGCAACGGGAAGGTCCACACATAATGCGAAAAATCGTCAAGTATGACAAGATAGTATAAAAAACCCATGTTACTAGCAACAGGAGGTGTCCATAAATCACTATGAATCAACTCAAATGGATACGATGCAACCGATGAGGACACACTAAACGGAAGACGGACGTGCTTGCCGAGACGACAAGCATGAAAAGTATGATCATCAGTTTTATTACACGTGAATGAAAAAGTCCTAAGAATATGACGAAGGGTGGCCGGGTTCGGATGTCCCAGCCGAGCATGCCAAAGGTCCACTGTGGCGGAGAGAGCGACCGGAGCGGATGTGGAGGTGTTGGTGGAGTGCACCGGGTAGAGGCCGTCCGGGCTATCACATCGGTGGAGTACCATCCGGGTACGGGCGTCCTTGACAAAAAAAAACCCACTTCGTCAAATTCAACAGTTATAGGATTTTCACGTGTAAGAGAACGAATGGAAACAAGATTGGTGACTAACTCAGGTGAAACTAAGACATTAGACATATGTAGAGGCATGGGTTAGACGGAAAAGAACCATGACCGACATGAGTAATGGGAAGGGATGAACCGTCCCCAATAGTGATACGACATGCAGTAGAAACTGGATATGCAGAGTTGAGGTTACCAGGGTTGGAAGTCATGTGGGCGGTAGCCCCGGTGTCCATATACCAGTCGCCGCCTCCGGTGTATGTGTTGGGTGTAGGAGCGGAGTGAAGTGCCGCGAGAAGGGCCGGATCTCAGGGTGCCGGCGGAGTGCGGCGGTCGCGGCAGGGGGCGCGGCGGGGTAGGCAGGCAGGGCCGCGGGGTAACTTCCCGGGGCAGTGTACGCAGGCACAGCGGCGGGGTAGCCGCCTGGGGTGGCGAACATCGCCTGATGGG
>NC_041380.1:593933429-593949981 GCF_002162155.2 Triticum dicoccoides
CGTGCTGCTGCTGCTTCTTGCCGCGACGCCCCTCGTAGCGACGATCGGGGGCAGGGGGCGACGACTGGTACGCCGGCGGTGGAGGCGCCTTGAAGTAGGCCGCCGGTGGCGGCGGAGCCGTGGGAGGGGCGGCGCGGGACGTGTCCGCGGCAAGCGCCGTGTGCGTGGCCCGGGACTTCACCATCTTCATCCTCCTCTCCTCCAACCGAAGATAGGCCACAACCCGATGAAAAGTTGGGTCCGGAAGGAACGTGAGGTTGGAGCCCGCGTTGCTGAACTCCTTGTTCGGGCCGGCTGTGAGTGTGCTGAGGAGAATTAGGTCGTCGGAGACCTGCTCCCCGAGGTCGTGAAATTCGTCGGCAAGTTTCTTAAGGTGCATGCAATAATTGTCGATAGACGAGTCAAGCTGGTGGCAGCCAAAAAATTCTTGCTAAAGAAACACGCGGCGTTGGAGGGCGTTGTCGAGGAAGAGCCCATTCAGCTTCGCCCACATCGTCTGCGCGTCGTCAGTGTCGCAAACGATGGTGTGGAAGATGTCCTTGGAGATGGTTTGGTACAGGCAGCGGATGATGGTGGCATTGATGGTTAGCCAGTCGTCGTCCACGAACATGAGGTCGGAGTCGACGGAGCCATCAACGTGATTGATGAGGTGGTACTCACGGAAGACGAGGAAGAAGTAAGTCTTTTAGGCGTAGTAGGTTGAGTTTGTGTAGTCGAGGATGACGGGCACGCGAGCGAAGCTGTCAAACTCGCGAACGACTTCCACCAAGGGAGGAGCCGGACCATCGAAGGCGTTGGACACGGCGGCGTGGGGAGAGGCCATCGGGAGGTTGGGTGGGGCGGCGCGGGACCGAGGTGATGGCGGCGCAGTAGGGTTTGGTGGCGGCGGCTCGGAGGCGGAGGGAGGTTGGGGTGGAGGCGGCTCGGGTGGGGAGGAGATCGGGAGGGAGAGGGGGATCAGGGGAGGCGCGCGCGGCAGCGGGGTGAGGTGCGGCGGCAGTGCAGGGAGATGACAGCGGCGGCGGCGCGGTTTGGGAAGGAGCGGAAGCTAGGTTGGATCGGGAAGAAACCTCATACCATGTGGAAGGCAGTGCAACTTACGATATATTGATCGGGTGCATGGTGGACGTATATGTAGTACAAGGGCCACCATCAGCCTTATCTATAAAAAAAACTAGAGACGGGCCGATAGGAGATTATTCTAACAGATACATGCACACAATATGTTCAACATATTAGAACCGTATTGGAGCATTCTATGAGTATGAGGATGATTGTGTTACAAACCAGCGAGTACGAGGACTAAGCATGCAATTTACTCGGAAAGGTGCATTCAGCGGAGAGAGTGGGAACCATGAAACGTGAGTGAAATCATAGCATGAAAACAAATAAACGCCTCAACAATCCAACCGCGACGCTATGATTTCAGCTGTGTGGGCCACGGACCGTAATGGACCGACACGCAGGCCTGGCCATGCCCGCACTCAAGCATTTTTTTTTGGCAAAATTGCACTCACGCATGTACTCTCTATGTACCAAAATATAAGACATTCTTGCAGTTCAAATTGAACTAAAAAAATCCTATAGTATGGTACATAGGTAGTACGTATGTACTCAATATCCACATATGGCTTCAATCCAGATTTTGGAGAAGCCTGTCAGAGATCATCACATTGGTTTGTTCCTCCGGAAAATCTATCCAAGATAAGTGTTGATGCGGCCTTGACAAGGAATTGTTCTGTGGGGGCATTTGCTGCAGTATGCAGAAACTATCAGAGGGCTTTCACGGAAGCTTCTGCTATAGTGGTGGCAAAAATATCTGACCCAACAATGCTTGAAGCTTTGGCAGTAAGGGAAGCGTTGGCTCTTGTCGGTGACCTATATATCTAGAGGATACATGTGATCGACCTGCAAGGTGGTGGTGAATGACATCAAACAGAGAAGTGCAATGATCAAAAGTCTCTCGTCGATCGGGTCCGAGTCATTCGCAGCATGATGTCTCTTGCCACCATCACCATGTAAGGCCAACTCTACCGCGCGACCCCATCCTGTCTGGCCCTGTCTGTTTGGGGTAAAAGGAACAAACCAGACGGTCCAGCGCGCGGGAGCAAACGGACTTTTGTTCGTTTTCTGTCCGCTTTCGACCTATCCCCAGCCCAAGTTTGCGCCAATTTTGGGGTGAAACGGACAACGCGCGGATGGGCGGGACGCGCGCGCTTGTCCTCCCCTGACCCGTTTGTCGGTGCCACAAAGCAAACCCCTCCCCCCCTCCCGTGCCCCATTTGGCGCCATTTTCCCCAAACCCTCCCACGTCCCTCCCGCCGCCCCCTCCCTCCCCCGTCCATGCCCGACGCCCAGCCGAATTTCGGCGGCCCGGCCGTCGACCCGCCCCCAAAGGTGAAGAAGAAGGCGGCCAAGGCGCCAAGGAAGCCGCGGTCGGAGTGCACGCTGGTGGAGATCGCCAAATTGAACACGGAATCGGCGAAGAGGAGGAGCCGAAGGGCGGTCGCCAAGGTTAATGCCGCCACCAAGTTCGCCGCCGAGCGCGATGCGACGGAGGCCGCGGTCGACGAGAAGGAGGACATCGTCAAAAAAGCGCACGCCCTCCTCATGCTTGGCATGTGCCGTCCAGCCGGTTTCCCTACAGCGAACGTCGGCCCGGCGAGCACATGCTCGTAGGTCGCCCGGCCTCCGCACTGCCAGTCGCTGACGTCACGGACCACGCCCATGTCGGACGGCTCCCCCGCCCCCAAGGCACGACGGCCAGACCCGTTTCTCGGGGTCGCCGGACATTGGCGTGATCGCGTCGTCCAAACCACGCCCCTCTGCCGTTATCGACCTCAACGTCCCTCAACGTCACGCCCGGGTCCAGCAGTGGCGACCGGCCGTCCGTCGAGATGCAAAGAAAGCGAGCACGGGCACCGTTCACGGGCACCATGCCATCCCCCCGCGTCTTGTTTGACAGAATGCCAACACCAACACCATTGGTCGACGGCCCCTTCTACAACCAGTTCATGGAGAATGTGATCTACGAGGGTGGGCAGGGCCGTGCCTATGACCCCGACGAGACCCAAAGTCAGGATGTTCGCGCCCAGTACGTTCCCGATGAAGAGGCCGACGACTATGCTGACTACGACCATGGTGACTCGTGGCATGAAGACGATGACATCTATTGCGAAGGTGATGGTGATGAATAAGAAAGCAATGATATTGATATTGGTGGCGAGCCATTGTTCATCGACGAGCTCACCCAAATAGCGGAAGCACAAAAGAGGAGGAAGAGCATTTGCATGGGTTTACATACACAAGATGAGGACAAGTTGATTTGCCAATGTTGGATGGAGATTAGCCAAGATCCAAAGACCGGCGGCAACAAAAGGGCCTTGTTTTTTGGACGAGAGTCCACAAAACATTCCATGAAAGGAAGATGTTTGAGCCGTACCAAATGACAAGCAACCGTGGCATCACCTCGATTCAAAAGAGGTGGTTGTTCATCCAACAAGAGTGTAACAAGTATTGCGCCACATTTGAGAGTGTTGAAGCACGGCCCGTGAGTGGTCTCGATGTTGGGGACATGGTATGATCTCCTTATCCTAGTCCTTTTCCTTGCTATGGCCATGTGAGACTTCGGCCTTGTATATGTTTGCATGTTCAATTGTTGTTGATCATGTGGTGTAGGCATTTCAATCTTTGAAAGCATTCAAGTCCCAGCACAATGACAAGCCATTCACTCTTACGCATTGTTGGACGATCATCAACAATTGCCCTAAGTTCAAGGATCAATACCGTGAACTTCAAAGGAAGCGAGGCAAGAAGACGGCCAAGTTCGCCGGAGGTGAAGATGGCGACGCGTTGAAGAGGCCGAGGGGCAAGACCAACTCCAAGGTGGACGACACACGTGATGCCTCATCCATGGCTTTGCATGACACTTTGCATGTCATGATGTCTCAAAAGGATATGATGAAGGAACTATGCCCTAGCACTACAAGAAATATGTCAAGTTGTGACCAGCACTATTGGTCACTGAATGGTCACCGTTTTCAATTTGTGACCTTTTTGTGACCAAAAACATAAGGTCAAAAGCTGGCGGTCATAAACTGACTATAGCGACCTTTCTTCTGGAATGGTCGTAGACGTTTATGACCAAAATACGTCTACTGTGGCGTTTTGGTCACTACCAACCTCCCCAGGCCACGTAGGCATCCAACATGGCAATCTGATGTGGCACAAGATTCAGCTCGGTCCAATTCGATTTTCTACATGGGCCTAGCCCAACAATTCGGCCTTTTTACTGTATTTTTTTCTTGTTAATTTTGCTAGCTACATGGGCTTGGGCCATTAATTCGGCCTTTTTTTCTAAGATGCAGCCTTTTACAGTCTATTGATATTTTATCTTCGTCCTTTTTTTGCCACTGGTCCCACCAATCAGATTGGTCCCACTTGTCATGCTTATCACAAAATTGATCCCACACATCAAAAATTTCAAAATCTGTCAAACAACTATTATAACTTGGACCCCCTTGTCAGGTTTCCATTTGATAGGTATTCAATACACAATCATTATTTCAAACAATCCAAATAGCAAATGAAATTCATCCAAAACAACACGACATTAGTCTATTACAAACATTATAGTATACTACATCCCAGATAAGCCTACTACTGCCTACATTTACAACACATAATATGCTAGTCTTTGTTGATATGCTTCACAGCTTCGAACTTGGATTTGCACTTCACCTGTGCAAAAAACAAGAATGAACATATAAGAATAAGAATCTATACAGAACATCAAACAGTAGCCAATGAGGGATCCAATAACTTATAAGCAAGAATTGACAGCAAATGAGATGTATATAAATAGTATGACAAACACTAACCAGTATGTGTTCATGGAGTGACTAACACTAACTAGCATGGAGTGACTAAAATGTTCTTACTAGTTCAAGGCTATTACAAGCATGTACTCCCTCCGATCAAAAATAAGTGTCTCGACTTTGAATTAAGGAGGGAGTACATAGAAACCAACAACCAGCAGACTAATATCAGAAAAGACCATGAAACAGACATTCTGAAACCAACGAAAATCTAATATAAGTTCTTCCATTATATTTACCAACCTACCTATCGATTTCTCAACACCAACAAACAGTCCTCAATTGGAAGTAACAACCAACAAAAATTATATTTAGCATGTGTGCAAAGTGGAGTTGTTTCAATTCATACAGCAGATACACGAAGGAAATATGCAAATGTTTGATCTATAATTCAAATCATAGCACACAAGTGGGCTAAATAACGGCAACCTAATTACCATCAGGCACAGAATTAAGGCAAAACACATCCAGCAGACATAATGCCGAACCAGCAGCAGAGAGAAAGTGAATAATACTGAGGTGGAGATGTTCCTCTTGCCATCGGTGGCGCAGACCAGGCACCGGTACTTAACAGGCTCCCCCTTACTCGCCATCTTCTTCAACCTAGCCTGACACTTCATCGACACTGCGCACATCGAACAACTCGTCACATCAGAGTTGTTGAACCCATCAACTCTACAACCCACACCACACGAATCAGCTGTAAGGGTAGGGGGTCTCTCACATCGCTTCATGGTGACCCACATAGAGCCCTTCTCCATGCTCCTCTTGCACATGCTGGTCAGCTTGGTCAGGAACATATCTGCCTGCATCAACACCTGCACAGAACACGCAATGCGGGCAAACATGGTCAGAAACAGTTCAACAAAGCATGGCATAATTTCTTGCTATCTGATGAATTAACAAAACAAGAGTGGACATCTCACAGTGAGTTAAATATCTGATGAATTTAGTAAAACACATACTAGCATTCACTGACTTGTCCTATACTAGACAGGAGGTCCAATTAACATTTGGGTACATTAATAATCAGATTACAGGTGAAAAATAGCAGTCAGAGGAGTATTCAGTAACTAGATGAGATGAGAGAGGGACCTGCTGCGCAATCTCCCTGGTAGGGCAGATGCAGAGGCCTGGGGAGTCCTGCGGCTGGGGTCACCACCGTACACAGCCGCCATAACACCGGTCACCTCGTTGATCTTGTCCTTGAAGTTCTCTGAGTTCTCAGTTCTTATCATACATTTATGAACTTCATCACGTACCCGTCGCCATCAGGAATGTTGCTCCTACAGCAGCAACAACAGGTAACCATTTATAAATTAAACGGACAGTCCAACTATAAAGTGGATGGCACGAACAAGTTGGCTGCTTACCTATAACTTTCTACAACAACAAATGATTTTCATCGTGACCCAACATGTAAACATCAGTCACTTGCCGCGGCATCAGCTTCGGGCACCTTCTTCTTGAAGATTTCTTCTTTGCCCCTGAAGAAGCATCCGCCAGCAGCCTCGGCGTGCCTACAATTTGCATCATCATGCATGAAAAAGTGTGTAAATTTCAATATAGTAGGCTAGCTTTATAAGGAAGAAAGGAACACTCCATGCATCCATCTGATGCAAATATTTGCACTAAAACTATGATGAACCTGCACCCAGAATTATATCTCTAGGAGAGAGGGCCCCGCTTGTACAACAACAATACCAACTAACAAGAGCTAATTAATAATCCTACTATATACTAGCATAAAGGTTTTCTAGTTATTAACAAGGCAAAAACTGATAAGTAGGAAGCTAGTCACATCAGGTAAAAAGTTAAGTAGCACAGTTTTCCATTTTAAGAAGCATAAATGCAAGCCAGTCCCAGATACTATTCTTGGATGTTATCAGGACTCAAGCATTGGGATGGCATAGCTAAATATAGTGCAGTAATGACTTCAGAACAAATATTCCCCAAAGACTAGATGCATGCTAAGGAGGAAAACAATAACGAGCTATCATGTGTGGAGATCAATGTCTTTCAAGTCAGATGATCAATCTTATGGCCACATTCATGGCATAGTTTGTTTAAATGATCTCATATTGTGCACAAGGGTGCATATTGGAATGGCAAACAATGTTGCCTAAGGGAGTTTTTATTTTCTTTGCATGGAAAATTCGTTTTCTATTTTTCGAGTGCCCGAAATGAGTTTATTTTGTGAAGGACCTACCAAATTTTTGTTGCAAAATTGTACCAAATCATTTTTATAAAAAACTAGGCCATATTTAATGCACAATTGACCAAATGGTTGGGTGTCAAAATATTTGATCCACTTCTGGTGAAAAAGACAAATTCTCGCTGACTCAGTTGGAAGCGGGTCAAATTTGAATTGCAGCTGCCTCATAGCTTGCTCTTTATTTTTTTCCAAAAATCATTTCTAGGTACATAAGTATCTATTTAATCAGAGAAACACCAAAAAAGTTCCAAGATTCGACCACTAGCTAGGAACGGTGAAGCCCGCCGTTTTGACCGCATTTTGAAACGGGCATAAAAAATTCAAAAAAAATCAAAAAAATTGGAAAACCTTCGCATTGTGTCATTATATGTGACCAAGTTTACAGGAAAAATAATAAACTTGTAATACAGTAATTATTTTAAAAAAGTGTTCTCAGAAATGAGCTATCAAGTGTGAAGATTCATGGCTTTTAAGCCAAAAAATCAATCTTATGGCCACATTCATTGCATAGTTTGTTCAAATGATCTCATATTGTGCACAAGGGTGCATATTGGAATGGCAAACAATGTTGCCTAAGGGAGTTTACATTTTCTTTGCACGTAAAATTCGTTTTCCATTTTTCGAGTGCCCGAAATGAGTTTATTTTGTGAAGGACCTACCAAATATTTGTTGCAAAATTGTACCAAATCATTTTTATAAAAAACTAGGCCATATTTAATGCACAATTGACCAAATGGTTGGGTGTCAAAATATTTGATCCACTTCTGGTGAAAAAGACAAATTCCCGCTGATTCAGCTGGAAGCGGGTCAAATTTGAATTGCAGCTGCCTCATAGCTTGCTCTTTATTTTTTCCAAAAATCATTTCTAGGTACATAAGTATCTATTTAATCAGAGAAACACCCAAATATTCCAAGATTCAACCACTAGCTAGGAACGGTCAAGCCCGCCGTTTTGACCGCATTTTGAAACGGGCATAAAAAATTCAAAAAAAATCAAAAAAATTGGAAAACCTTCGCATTGTGTCATTATATGTGACTAAGTTTACAGGAAAAATAATAAACTTGTAATACAGTAATTATTTTAAAAAAAGTGTTCTCAGAAATGAGCTATCAAGTGTGAAGATTCATGGCTTTTAAGCCAAATGATCAATCTTATGGTCACATTCAGGGCATAGTTTGTTCAAATGATCTCATATTGTGCACAAGGGTGCATCTTGGAATTACAAACAATGTTGCCTAAGGTAGTTTTCATTTTCTTTGCACGGAAAATTCATTTTCCATTTTTCGAGTGCCCGAAATGAGTTTTTTTGTGAAGGACCACCCAAATATTTGTTGCAAAATTGGACCAAATCATTTTTATAAAATACTAGGCCATATTTAATGCACAATTAACAAAATGGTTGGTTGTAAAAAGTTTTTATCCACCTCTGGTGAAAAAGACAAATTTCCGCTAATTCAGTTGGAAGCGGGTCAAATTTGAACTGTAGCTACCTCGTAGTTTGCTCTTTATTTTTTCCAAAAATCATTTATAGGTACATAAGTATCTATTTAATCAGAGAAACACCAAAAAAATTCCAAGATTCAACCGCTACCTATGAACGGTCAAGCCCGCCGTTTTGACCACATTTTGAAACGGGCATAAAAAATTCAAAAAAATGAAAAAATTGGAAAACCTTCGCATTGTCTCATTGTATGTGATTAAGTTTCCGGGAAAAATAATAAACTTGTAATACGATAATTATTTAAAAAAAGTGTTCTCAGAAATGAGCTATCATGTGTGAAGGTCAATGGCTTTCAAGCCAAATGATCAATCTTATGGCCACATTCATGGCATAGTTTGTTCAAATGATCTCATATTATGCACAAGAGTGCATATTGGAATGGCAAACAATGTTGCCTAAGGAAGTTTTCATTTTCGTTGGACGAAAAAACCATTTTCTATTTTTCGAGTGCCCAAAAGGAGGTTTTTTTTGTGAAGGAACTACCAAGTAATTGTTGCAAAATTGGACCAAATCATTTTTATTAAATACTAGGACATATTTAATGCACAATTGACAAAATGGTTGGGTGTAAATTTTTTTGATCCACCTCTCATGAAAAAGACAAATTTCCACCGATTTAGTAGGAAGCGGGTCAAATTTGAACCGCAGCTGCCTCATAGTTTGCTATTTATTTTTTCCAAAAATCATTTCTAGTTACAAAAGGACCTATTTAATCATAAATACATGGTTCGGTGACGATACGTAGAGGTTTGGGCAGTGGCCGAGGGCCCCAACTCTAGAGTGCGTAAACTCGCATGCCCACCGCGTGGTCACCGCGTGACCATGGCGTTGCCATGCGTTCTGGGCGGCCTAGGCATGTATAGTGGGTTGGGCACTCCCCAGGTTGGTGCTAGGAAGAAAAATACAACATAAGATTCTCACGAGGAGACCAATCGATGCTCAAACATGAATTAACAGCCAAGTGTTTGATTAGCGGTACGGGAAATGTACGTGGCTAATGGGCGTGCGTTTTGGCTGAGGATGATCAGTTACTAAGAAGACCGTTTTCACAAATTTTCAGCTTAAAAGGAGGAGTCTAGGTGGTACTTGCTTTGCGAACTACCACACTGGACATAACTACGAATGTTGAAGCTCGGCTCAAAATAATGAACGGATTCAGTTGGCATTAGGTGGAGGATGGTTATTTGGGCATAGGAAACCACTGTAGAAAATGGATACTATTTGGAAATGCCAAAGTGGTACTTCCTTCACAATTCTCTTCTATGGACAGAAACTTGGGAAAACTAGTGAGAGAGATTGGATGAATGAAATGAGCTAAAAATTGGTGTTGGTAAGTTACATAGGTATGGTCATGCGCTGGTAAATTTTCAGATCATTTGGGTAAGCCTAGCTAGTACTTACTCCACAAAGCTTCTCTCGAGGTAGAAACTTTGAAAAATTCCCGAGAAAGATTTAATAGGAAAATTGAGCTGAATATTATCATGTCGCAATGATTTGGGTATGGAAGAGTGCTCGAAAAGTTTGAGGGTAATAGGAGGGGTCTAGATAACACTTGCTTTGCAACGTGCCAATTTGGCCATAAAATATAAATTGAACCTGGGCTCACATAGATGATTTGACTGAGCTGCAATTTGGAGGAGGGTGATAATTTGGGCATATGAAGGAACTGTATAAATTTCATGTCATTTCGATATATAAAAAAGGTACTTCCTTCACAATGCTTCTGGGTGGACAAAAACTTTGGAAATTTGCCGAGGAAGATTTGCTAGGCAAGTGGAGCTGAATTTTGTCATGCGGTAATGATTTGGATAGGAAAGAGTGCCCAAAAATTCCGAGGGCAATCAAGAATATATAAATAGCACTTCCTTCATTAAGTGTTGTCATGAACAGAATAGGAAAATGAATATTGTTGAATTAGTTTTGAACTAGGCAAGGAAGGATTTTTACATATTTGATGAAGATATGACCCAAAGAATTTATGAGATTTTTTTGGGAATTTTCGGAATGACAGAAATATAGGTTGCTTCACAACCTAGGGCAAAAACTGCCACATGGACATGACACATAGGCAAAACTGATGAGGTGGCGCCTAGTCATAGCAACCCACCACAATTTACAAGGTTATGACTAACTATATTGGTCATGATCACACTAGTAGAAAACAGGGCTATGGTCCAGGCCGGCTCAGCCCATTAGTCCCGGTTCAGTCTAGAACCGGGACCAATGTGGGCATTGGTCCCGGTTCGTGAGCCCAGGGGGCCGGCCGGGCCACGTGGGCCATTGGTCCCGGTTCGTCTGGACCTTTTGGTCCCGGTTGGTGGGACGAACCGGGACCAATGGGCCTCGCTCCTGGCCCACCACCATTGGTCCCGGTTGGTGGCTTGAACCGGGACCGAAGGCTCCCCTTTAGTCCCGGTTCATGCCACCAACCGGGACCAATGAGGTGCCTATATATACCCCCTCGCGCAAGAGCAGAGCACAGTGCTCTGTTTTTTCTGGCCGAGGTGGAGAGGGCTTTGTGGTGCTCTAGCTCACCTCCTATGCACATGAGGTGTTCGATGGAATGCCCGAGCCACACTATTTAAGCTTTCTCCTCTCGAAGCTCGACCTCCAAGCTCCATTTTCCTCGAGATTTGTCAAGATTTAGCGGTCCGTCATGCCCCATCCCCGTCTTCACCGCCGTCGATCACCCGCGCCGATCTCATCACCGACATCACCGTGGTGAGCCTCTTGTTCTTATGTTCTTTCTGAAAGGAAAAATATTCTTACTTGTATGTTAAGATAGATACTTGTATCATTTTCTTACATTTATTATTGCATCTTATATAGTGCGATGGTTTTGGTATCCGCCCCCGTCGGCCCTCGTCCTGTCTATGATTCGGATTTGGTATGTATATTATCTTTATAACTATTGGTTCATTTATTGTTTATGAAAATTATGCTGACCAACGTGACATATATTTTATTTATCTAGGATGTATGTGAATCGGAAATGCCAACCGACCCTATTGTCGAGAGGTTAAATTTAGTTGAAGAAGAAAACAATTTGTTGAAGGAAAAATAAAAAAAATTGAGGAGGAGAAGATGATATTGGAGTTGCATGTTGCGGATGTCATCGATGATCACAAGATCAAGATGGATGCAATGCACTTGAAGATTAGAAAGATTAGAAAACATGCCATTCATACCGAGGCTTGGTATCATTATGCCGTTGGATCAATTGTTACCTTGGTTGCGATTATGATCGCATTTGTTTTCGCATTGAAATGTTTTACATAGTTTCAATGTATGGTTTAATTAATTAGATGCTTTGGAGAGCTATATGTTGTGAGATGAGAACTATGTATGCACTTTGGTTTTAATGTGATGATGAACTTCTATTAATTTGGACACTTAATTATATATAATGCACGCAGATGAACCAGCAATGGATGTACGGTGACAGACACACCCGCGAGTACATTAAGGGCGTGCATGAGTTTCTCGATGCGGCTGAGGCAAACAAGCAGAATGGTTTTATGTGTTGTCCATGCACTGAATGTGGGAATACGAGGTCTTAATCGAACTGGAAAATCCTTCACTCCCACCTGCTTTACATGGGTTTCATGCCACACTATAATGTTTGGACGAGGCACGGAGAAATAGGGGTTATGATGGAAGACGGCGAAGAAGAAGAGTACGATGACAACTATGTGCCCCCTGAATACGGTGATGCTACAACGGGGGGAGCTGGTGAAGATCAAGAGGAACCAGACGATGTGCCCAATGATGCTGCCACGGGTGAAGCTGCTGAAGATCAAGAGGAACCAGACGATGTGCCCGATGATGATGATCTCCGCCGGGTCATTGTCGATGCAAGGACGCAATGCATTAGTCAAAAGGAGAAGCTGACGTTCGATCGCATGTTAGAGGATCACAAAAAGGGTTATACCCCAATTGTGAAGATGGCAACACAAAGCTCGGTACCGTACTGGAATTGCTGCAGTGGAAGGCAGAGAATGTTGTGGCTGACAAAGGATTTGAGAAGCTACTGAAAATATTGAAGAAGAAGCTTCCAAACGATAACGAATTGCCCGACAGTACATACGCAGCAAAGAAGGTCGTATGCCCTCTAGGATTGGAGGTGGAGAAGATACATGCATGCCCTAATGACTGCATCCTCTACCGCGGTGCATACAAGGATTTGAACGCATGCCCGATATGCGGTGCGTTGCGGTATAAGATCAGACGAGATGACCCTGGTGATGTTGACGGCGAGCCCCTCAGGAAGAGGGTTCCTGCGAAGGTGATGTGGTATGCTCCTATAATACCACGGTTGAAACGTCTGTTCAGAAACGAAGAGCATGCCAAGTTGATGCGATGGCACAGTGAGAACCGAAAGAAAGATGGGAAGTTGAGAGCACCCGCTGATGGGTCGCAGTGGAGAAAAATCGAGAGAAAGTATTGGGATGAGTTTAAAAGGACCCAAGGAATGTATGGTTTGCTTTAAGCGCGGATGGCATTAATCCTTTCGGGGAGCAGAGCAGCAATTACAGCACCTGGCCCGTGACTCTATGTATGTATAACCTTCCTCCTTGGATGTGCATGAAGCGGAAGTTCATTATGATGCCAGTTCTCATCCAAGGCCCTAAGCAACCCGGCAACGAAATTGATGTGTACCTAAGGCCATTAGTTGAAGAACTTTTACAGCTATGGAATGGAAACGGTGTACGTACGTGGGATGAGCACAGACAGGAGGAATTTAACCTTAAGGCGTTGCTGTTCGTGACCATCAACGATTGGCCCGCTCTCAGTAACCTTTTAGGACAGACAAACAAAGGATACCACACATACACGCACTGTTTAGATGACACTGAAAGTATATACCTAGACAAATGCAGGAAGAATGTGTACCTGGGCCATCGTCGATTTCTTCCGACCAACCATCAATGTCGAAAGAAAGGCAAGCATTTGAAAGGCGAGGCAGATCACCGGAAGAAGCCCGCCATGTGCACCGGTGATCACGTGCTTGCTATGGTCAATGATTTACACTACATAATCTTTGGAAAGGGTCCCGGTGGACTAGCTGTTCCGAATGACGCTGAGGGACACGCACCCATGTGGAAAAAGAAATCTATATTTTGGGACCTACCCTACTGGAAAGACCTAGAGGTCCGCTCCTCAATCGACGTGATGCACGTGACGAAGAACCTTTGCGTGAACCTGCTAGGCTTCTTGGGCGTGTATGGGAAGACAAAAGATACACCTGAGGCACGAGAGGACCTGCAACATTTGCACGAAAAAGACGGCATGCCTCCGAAGCAGTATAAAGGTCCTGCCAGCTACGCTCTTACGAAAGAAGAGAAAGAAATCTTCTTTGAATGCCTGCTCAGTATGACGGTCACGACTGGCTTCTCGTCGAACATAAAGGGAATAATAAATATGCCAGAGAAAAAGTTTCAGAACCTAAAGTCTCATGACTGCCACGTGATTATGACACAACTGCTTCCGGTTGCATTGAGGGGGCTTCTACCGAAAAACGTTCGATTAGCCATTGTGAAGCTATGTGCATTGCTCAATGCAATCTCTCAGAAGGTGATCGATCCAGAAATCGTACCAAGGCTAAGGAGTGATGTGGCGCAATGTCTTGTCAGTTTCGAGCTGGTGTTCCCACCATCCTTCTTCAATATCATGACGCACGTCCTAGTTCATCTAGTCGACGAGATTGTCATCCTGGGGCCCATATTTCTACACAATATGTTCCCCTTTGAGAGGTTCATGGGAGTCCTAAAGAAATATGTCCGTAACCGCGCTAGGCCAGAAGGAAGCATCTCCATGGGCCATCAAACAGAGGATGTTATCGGGTTTTGTGTTGACTTCATTCCTGGCCTTAACAAGATAGGTCTCCCTAAATCGCGGTATGAGGGGAGACTGACTGGAAAAGGCACTCTGGGAAGAGACTCAATAATATGCAGGGACGGATATTCTTGGTCTCAAGCACACTACACAGTTCTACAGAACTCTACCTTGGTGACCCCGTATGTCGATGAACACAAGAACAGTCTGCGCTCCAAACACCCAGAGCAGTGCGACGACTGGATTACATGTGAACACATCAGGACTTTCAGCAGTTGGTTGGAAACACGTCTCAGAGGTGACAACACTGTTTATGATGAGTTGTACTTGTTGTCCAGGGGACCATCTTTGACTGTATTGACTTACAAAGGATACGAGATAAATGGGAATACATTTTACACGATCGCCCAAGATCAAAAGAGCACCAACCAAAACAGCGCTGTCCGCTTTGATGCAGCAACCGAGAGCGGAAAGGACACATATTATGGTTACATAGTGGACATATGGGAACTTGACTATGGACCTGATTTTAAGGTCCCTTTATTTAAGTGCAAATGGGTCAATCTGTTAGGCGGCGGGGTACAGGTAGACCCACAGTACGGAATGACAACAGTGGATCTGAAAAATCTTGGGTACACTGACGAACCGTTCGTCCTAGCCAATGATGTGGCACAGGTTATCTATGTGAAGGACATGTCTACCAAACCGGGAAAAAGAAAAGATAAGGAAGCGAATACATCATACGATGAGCCAAAGCGCCACATAGTTATTTCAGGAAAAAGGGACATCCTGGGAGTGGACGGCAAGACAGACATGTCTGAGTATTATGAAAAGTTTCACGAAATTCCTCCCTTCAATGTCAAGGCTGACCCAAGCATCCTGATAAACAATGAAGATTATCCATGGTTACGACGCAATAAGCAAATGACACAAGCGAAGAAAAAGTGAAGACTTTCTCCCGCAATAAGCAAATGCTATGTGGGTGAAATTATGATACCATCCCAACTTTCAACTTTTTCAGAATTCATTTGAAATGCTTTCATGTCTTATGGTTCGAAACTTTGATACTTCGAAAGTGATTGTCCATTTTGTACACGAAGTGCATCAAGTTTTTGTCGTAACCCTCTCTACTTTTTGGAACATGCTATGTGGGTGAAATGATGATACCATGCCAACTTTCAACCTTTTAAGAGTTCATTTTGAAATGCTTTCCAATTTCAGAGTCATTTAGCTCAAAGAATGAATTAATAGCAAACAGAATGAACTACAAAACTTTTATGAAAATAAAAAAAATCAATTAAAATATTATGTTATGATCAACTAAAATAAAACTACAATATTCTTCAATAGCAAAAAGAATATAATTTTTGTGACCTAAAATCAAACTATAAGTATTTAATTGTAAGTATAAATAAAAAATAAATAGCAAAGAAGAAAAAAAATTCTATTTTTATAGTAAAGTTATTCATAAACTAGTGATTCACACAAATTTTATAAAATTCCAATTTAAACGATTCAAAATTTTAAAACTAATGGCACTAACAGAAAGTTTATAATTTTTGTGACCTAAAAGCAAAAAGAAATCACTAAAAAACTATAAGTATTTAGTTGTAAGTATAAATAAAAAATAAATAGAAAAAAATTCTATTTTTATAGTAAAGTTATTCATAAACTAGTGATTCACACAAATTTTTAAAAAATCAAATTTAAACTATTCAAAATTTAAAACTAATGGCACTAACAGAAAGTTTATAATTTTTGTGACCTAAAAGCAAAAAGAAATCACTAAAAAACTATAAGTATTTAGTTTTAAGTAGAAATAAAAAATAAAAAACCAAAAAAATGTAGAAATAAAAAAGAAAAAATCAAAAATAAAAATGCCTCCTACTGGGCCTCCACGGCCTGAATACGACTAGAAATCCTACATGGGCCAGGATTCAGGCCCGCGGAGGCCCAATAGGCCCACAGGCAGTAGCAAGTTTAGGCCCGAAAGCCTGCATTAGAGAGGAGATCGAATGGGGAGGCACAACAGGGCTTATAAACCAGTGCCGGCGCCCTTCAGCTAGCGATGTGGGACTAAACTTTTGGGCGCTGGCAGCACAAGGGCATCGGTCCCGGTTGGT
>NC_041380.1:593950526-593952284 GCF_002162155.2 Triticum dicoccoides
AATTGGCCTTTGGTCCCGGTTGGTGGCACCAACCGGGACTAAAGGGTGCATTAGTCCCGGGTCATAGGACCAACCGGGACCAATGCTTTTGGTATATAAGCTGGACTTGTGAAAATTTTACAACTTCACCGTCAGTTCGTGCCCGACGCCCCAGCGCTGCGCCTCGTCGCCGTCGCCATCATCGCCCCTGCCTCCAACGCCGTCGCCGCGCCGCCCCTGCCCCCGACGCCGTCGCCGTGCCGCCCCTACCTCCGACGCCGTCGCCGCGCCGCCCCTGCCTCCGGTGTTGTCGTCGCGCCACCCCTGCCGCCGACCACGTCGTCGCCACGCCGGCCCCTGCCCCGCGCCCTAGCCCCTTCCCGCGGCCCGCCCCCGCCCGCCGACGCCGTCGCCATCATCGCTCCTGCCTCCCCCGCCGTCGCCATCGCCAGAGCCCCCGCTGTGAGCCGCCGCGCCCATCCGGCTCAAAGCATGTTTTTTATTAGATTAATTTCTTATTAGATTTATTACATTAATGTTTTTGTTCACAGCATGTTTTTGTTCATATTTGTATTTTTTTGTTCATTTGTGTATTAATATTTTTGTTGCATATATGTAATTTTTTCAATGTATATATGTACGTGGTAGCTATATATGCATGATGAGGGGGGTGGGGGTCGATATAGCCTCTCCCCGATAATTTCAACATGAGCGGAGAGGTCGATATAGCCCCTCCCCGACAACATGAGAGAGGGACGAGGGGTCGAGATGATATGATGATGTTGATGATGTTTTTTTCTGTTGATGATATGATGATGTTTTTTTTTCTGTTGATGATATATATGATGATGTTTTTTTTTCATAGATGCATTTTTTCATATATATGATGATGTTAGTGGAGAGGAAAAAGTAAAATAAGGAAAAGGAAAATAAGTAGAGAAAGAAGGAGAAGAAGAAGGAGAAGACGAGGAGAGGAAGAAAAGGAAGAGGAGAAGAAGAAAGGAATAGAGGAGAAGAAGAGAAAATTAGAATATATATTCTATTTTCTCTTTTCTCCTCTATTCCTTCCTTTCTTCTCCTCTATTCTTTCTTTTCTTCTTTGTTCTTCTTCTTCTTCCTCTTTATTTGATCGGGAACGAGGGTCGTCGAGAGGTCAAGGAGCGGTAGAGGAGAAACCCTAAATAGAAAGTATCGTCGGTGTGAGATACATGTACCGTCGGTGTCGGACACTACACCCACATCCCACAAGTGGCGCGGGCTTCGACGCCCACGTCACTTGTGGGATGTGGATGTAGTGTCCGACACCGAAGGCCACATGTATCTCACACCCACGATACTTGCTAGCTATTTAGGGTTTCCTCTACCGAAAAGAAGAGGAGAAATAAATAATAAGAAGAAAAAAGAAGAAAAAGAAGAGGAGAAGAAGAAAGGAATAGTGGAGAAGAAGAGAAAATAGAATATATTCTATTTTCTCTTTTCTCCACTATTCCTTTCTTCTTCTCCTCTTTTTTTTTCTTTTCTTCTTCTTCTTCTTCTTCTTCTTCTTCTTCTTCTTCTTCTTCTTCTTCTTCTTCTTCTTCTTCTTCTTCTTCTTCTTCTTCTTCTTCTTCTTCTTCTTCTTCTTCTTCTTCTTCTTCTTCTTCTTCTTCTTCTTCTTCTTCTTCTTCTTCTTCTTCTTCTTCTTCTTCTTCTTCTTCTTCTTCTTCTTCTTCTTCTTCTTCTTCTTCTTCTTCTTCTTCTTCTTCTTCTTCTTCTTCTTCTTCTTCTTCTTCTTCTTCT
>NC_041380.1:593952598-593957351 GCF_002162155.2 Triticum dicoccoides
GGAAGTAACCAGGGCATGTTGGTACGAAGTTCTGCAAAGTTGTTTTGGAATGGAGTCCCGGATAGAATAATCCGCCTTTTGGTACGAATTCAGCAAAGGCCTTCCAAATAGCGATATTCGGAAGGCTCTTGCTGAACTTTGTACCAAAAAGCGAATTATCCTATCTGGGACTCCGTTCCAGAACAACTTTGAAGAGCTTCGTACCATCATGCACATGTTACTTTCGCCTAATGATGAAGACATGGTTTTGTTGAATCCCTTGACACTAGGCAACCTCCCGACCCCTCGGCGATCCTATCGAACATGAGAGGAAGAAGAGGATAAAAAAAGAAGAGGAAGATCTCCTCTATTCTTTCTTCTCCTCTTTTTTTCTTCTTCTTCCTCTTTTTTTATCAGGAACGAGGGTCGTCGAGGGACATAGATGTAGTGTCATCGTTGTCAATATATACCCCCTCCCGATAGCTTACTATGATTATAGCTAGTTCTACGTTTGGCACTAATATATCCATCTCTCATGTTTGAATAATAATTGCCATGTTGTAAATATTTGTAGAAACTATGGACACCACCCTAGACGAAGTAACAAAAGAAGCATTGTTGAGGGACATAATCGCAGAAGGAAGTGATGCCATCTCGTTGTTTCTCAACGAAACCGATGGTCTGGAAGGAGAGGGTGAACAAGCTGGCTACGGTGACCTAATGCCGGTGCAAGAAGAGGAACATGAGGACGGCTCCGGTGACCCAATGCCGGTGCAAGAAGGAGACCGTGATGACGGCTCCGGTGACCGAACCGAGTCCGGCCAGGTATATATATTAGTTAAGCCTATGCTGACTAGCTGATTGATGCATTCATTGTTTGGGTATGTACACATATTAATTAAGTCTTTGTTCTTTTTTCTAGCCCTCCGAATCGAGCACAACTTCGGTAAAGAGACGAGGCCCAAAGAAAAAGTTGAGCTCGGATGAAAAGTTTGAGATCATACCAATCGCGCCCGACGGCCAACCTATTGAACCCCTCCGGACAAAGAGCGCATTTGTTGCTCAGTGCGGGGTTCTGGTTAGGGACAAGATCCCGATAAGCATCCAGCAATGGTTTAAGCCGGCTACAGAAGACCCTGAGGTCTCTTATGTCAATGATATGCAGAAAAATGATCTTTGGACTGAGCTGAAGTCAAATTTCACCCTACCGCCTGAGGATAATCGAGAGAACCCAGTTAAAGAGAAATTAATCAAGTCTTTTGCTCTGAAGAGGATGGCAGAATTATTCAGGAGGTGGAAGAAAGAGCTGAATAAGTTTGTCGAAAATAATGAGACACCAGAATTCAAGGGAAGATATGAGAAGATCAGAGATCACTGGCCCACATTTGTGGCCCACAAGACATCGGAAAAGAGTAAGAAGATGTCGGCGACAAACAAGCAAAATGCTGCGAAGAAGAAGCTTCACCATCGCACGGGGTCAGGTGGCTACCTCGTAGCCCGGCCAAAGTGGTCCAAGACTGAGAATGATCTGGTTCATAAAGGGATCGAACCAGAGACAATTAACTGGCCAGACCGTTGCCGGACTTGGTTCTTCGGGGCTGGCGGAACACTGGACCCTGTAACAGGGAAGTGCATTTGGACGAACGATCAAATGGACATACCAGTCAGTAAGCTTAAGCAGTATATCGAAGCAGCGCAGGAAGGGACGTTCTTTCCAGACAGAGAGAACGACGAGCTCACAATGGCCCTCAGGAATCTTGAGCACCCTGGACGGACACGAGGCACGCCAGGCTCCATTCCGTGGAAGGTTGGGTTTCCGGACGCAGGCGGTTACAAATCCCATGAAAGGAGGAAAAAAGTGCAGCAGACCCAAATGCAGGCGCTGAAAGCAAGGGTAGACGCGATAGAGGAACGAGAAGCAAATCGCAGCAAACGTACTGCCGAAGCCTCCCCCGAAGCTACCCCGCCATCTCAGCGCAGAAGTAGCGTGGCTTCCACCGAGCTGCTTCAGCCGGAGCATGCCTTGACGGCTCCTGCCAGCTATCCCGTGGATGCTATAACGGAGTCTCAAAATTACCACCTTATGACGCAATGGATGAATTTGAAGGTCAAGGCGGCCGTTGGCTCTGTTTTTCCTACTGAACCCGGCGCAACTTTTCACTGCCGGCCGATTCCAGAAAGATATGCTAGGGTGATGGTGGATGAGATAACGGAGGGATTTGAGGACCTCCAGCTTGACCACCCTACCGATGAAGGGGAGACTCGGCTGGGGTCTGCTCTGAAGACTCCATGCCTATGGCGGAAGGAGCTCATCAACCTTCCGAACTGGACGCCACCGCCTCCTCCTCCTCCCCCGGCGAGTCAGGGCACTCCGCCTCCACCGCCTCCTCCTCCGGCGAGTGACGGTCAGGGCCCTCGGCCGGCTCCTTCTCCGGCGCGTGGCAGCACTCCGCCTCCTTCTCCGCCTGCGCCGACGCGCCCGAGCAGCGAGCCTCCTCCTTCTCCGCCTCATCAGCAAGGGCGGAAGAGACCTGCCGCTGCTCCAGCTGCTCCGGCGCGTCGTAGTCCTTCTCCTCCACCTCTTAAGCAAGTAAAGAAGACAACCGCTACGTCTGCTCGGTCGGTGTCTAGCAGTACAACCGGAGGCGGGAGGACATACAGATTCGATCCTTCTCTGAAGACTCCAGAGAAGTTACCATACGAGAGGACCCAGGAGGAGAATGCCGAGATTGCACGAGAAGAAGTGAAGAAATTCTTTGAAGGGGTGAAAGAAAAGAAACATCCACCTCCGGAGGAGAAGGTAGATCGGGTGAAAGTGAAGCGCACTCTGGCTGCCCTGACAAAACCACCGAAGTCTGATCCGCCGAAAGGAAACTATGACCGCATTATTGGAAAGGAATTTGCCGAAGCGGAGCGGTCGGGAAGTACTGTCAGTGATCAAAGGCTGAAAGAACGACGAGCTGGGAAACAAATTGCCCAGCTCGGCGAACAAGCGAAGCAATCGTGCCCCCCGCTCAAGGTGCCTAGCCACAACGTCGATAATGATCCGAGGATGGTGCCCGGTTATAGCAATCTTGCAGATTACTTGCCCGACGAAGTACATTATGAACCCATGGAGATGCAGATACAAAGATATGAGTACGGGAAGCCTCTCGTCAAAGATGAAAGATCTCTATCAACGATGATGCGTAGATTGCATGATTGGTACTTGAAAATCTGCAGAGACTCTGGGGGGAGGAGTACTTTGTATGTGAAAGTTAAAAAGGAGCATGACCTCGTTGGAATTGATCTGTTTCCTGTTCCATTTGAGGAGTTCTATCAGTTTTTCAATCAATTGGCCCTCGATAAAACAACGGTCGCCTGCTACTGTCTGTAAGTAGTACTACTTCTGTCATTAAGTTTCTCTATATAGCTTAGCTCTTTCATTGCATGTATTTATAATCATCCTCACTATATTATGCAGATTGAAGATCATCGAATTGAAGAAAAGACAAGTCGGTGATATTGGGTTCATTAACACATATCTCATAGATGCAACTCAGGTTAAATTTCATGCCGCAGAAACCGAGGCCAGCATGCTAGAATCGTTGATAATAAATCAAAACAAAGATATAATACTCTTTCCTTACAACTTCAAGTGAGTGTTACTGTCTTGTGCGTATTCGGTTTCCCTTATATATTAGTCAAGGTTATAGTAATGTAATTGATGAGTTATGCATGCGTGTGCAGTTTCCACTATATTCTCCTACATATTAAGCTTGAGCAGGGACTAGTAACCGTCTTAGACTCAAGACGAAAAGATCCCAAGGACTATGCAGACATGACTCAAATACTTGAGAAGTAAGTTAAATCGATCATTATCCACCATATCAGCAACTTTGTTCATTTTCTGATATATCAAGTAATTGTTTTCTTTGTCCGGCAGGGTTTGGAGAAAATTCACCAAAAAAGCTCCGGGACTGCCGAAGGAGCTGCAATTTAGACACCCGAAAGTAAGTACTAGCTATAGTAGCATTTTAAGCGCATCTACTAGCCATTCAAGCGCTAGTTTCATCAATACCATTTGGCATTCTTGCTTATCAGTTTGATTAACCTCTATTTCTTGTAAAGTGGTTGTGGCAGGAACAAGGGAATGATTTCTGTGGATACTATGTTTGCGAGTCCATCCGCCACACGACCTGTGAGCGGGGCTACACTGACGAACAATATGAAGTACGTAAATAACAACATTCACAATTTTATTTTATTACCATCATTTGTGTTGAGTTTCATTCATTCATATATATATATATATATATATATATATATATATATGTATTGACCCCCTTCTTTAAATAAGATGTTTCGGAAGCGGGATGAACTCCTAGCACCAGCTCGCATGCGAGGAATTCAAGAGGAATTGGCGGCATTCTTTCTTGACCACGTGATCCCTGAAGACGGAGAATTCTATGTGGACCCTGAGTCCGTATGATTATATTTGTAAGAGATAATTATTGTATATATGTAGCCGGTAGTGTCAGATAGATATACGAGAACTTGTTATTCGACCAATCTCTCGGAGAAGGAGAGGTGGTCGATATCACTTCTCTCTGTATATATGCATATATGTTCATGACGATCTTCTGTTTCCTTCGTTTGCTTACTAGCTAGCTAGCGTGTCTAGACCTCTCTATATATGTATGTATAGTACGTAGCGTCGACCAAGCATGGACTTAACAGAGGACACTTCTCTCTATTAATTATAACTAGCTAACACAATATATGAAACACCTAA
>NC_041380.1:593957625-593996442 GCF_002162155.2 Triticum dicoccoides
TTTCAAAAAAAAACAAAAACCCCAGCCACAGAAGTGCTGACGCGTGGATGCCTATTGGTCCCGGTTGGTGCCACCAACCGGGACCAAAGGGTCTCCTGACTGGGCTCTGCACACTGCCCACGTGGAGGGCCTTTAGTCCCGGTTCTGGATTGAACCGGGACTAAAGGGGGGAGGTATTAGTACCGACACTTTAGTCCCGGTTCCGGAACCGGGACTAAAGGCCCTTAAGAACCGGGACTATAGGCCCTTTTTCTACCAGTGCTATCTGCTGTATGACCATTTCGTGTAAGGAAATTACGACCTTTCTGACCAAAATGGTCGTTATAGTTTAGGTTTTGGAGCCCCCGAACAACTTTTGACCAATTGCTCTAAAATGGTCATAGATCTATGACCAATTCTTCCAGGGTCACTAACAAAAGGTCATAAGTTGACATATTTCTTGTAGTGTAGAGGCAATAATAAAGTTATTATTTATTTCCTTATCATGATAAATTTTTATTATTCATGCTAGAATTGTATTAACCGGAAACATGATACATGTGTGAATACATAGACAAACAGAGTGTCACTAGTATGCATCTACTTGACTAGCTCGTTGATCAAAGATGGTTATGTTTCCTATCCATAGACAAAGAGTTGCCATTTGATTAACGGGATCACATCATTAGGAGAATGATATGATTGACTTGACCCATTCCGTTAGCTTAGCACTTGATCGTTTAGTTTGTTGCTATTGCTTTCTTCATGACTTATACATGTTCCTATGACTATGAGATTATGCAACTCCCGTTTATCGGAGAAACACTTTGTGTGCTACCAAACGTCACAACGTAACTGGGTGATTATAAAGGTGCTCTACAGGTGTCTCCAAAGGTACTTTTTGGGTTGGCGTATTTCGAGATTAGGATTTGTCACTCCGATTGTCGGGGAGGTATCTCTGGGCCCACTCGGTAATACACATCACTTAAGCCTTGCAAGCACTGCAACTAAGTTAGTTGCGGGATGATGTATTACGGAACGAGTAAAGAGACTTGCCGGTAACGAGATTGAACTAAGGTATTGAGATACCGACGATCGAATCTCGGGCAAGTAATATACCGATGACAAAGGGAACAACGTATATTGTTATGCGGTTTGACCGATAAAGATCTTTGTAGAATATGTAGGAGCCAATATGAGCATCCAGGTTCCGCTATTGGTTATTGACCGAAGACGTGTCTCAGTCATGTCTACATAGTTCTCGAACCCGTAGGTTCCGCACGCTTAAAGTTCGATGACGGTTATATTATGAGTTTATGTGTTTTGATGTACTGAAGGTAGTTCGGAGTCCCGTATGAGATCGGGGACATGACGAGGAGTCTCGAAATGGTCGAGACGTAAAGATCGATATATTGGACGACTATATTCTGACATCGGAAATGTTCCGAGTGGTTCGGGTATTTTTCGGAGTACCGGGGAGTTACGGGAATACGAGGGAAGAAGTATATGGGCCTTATTGGGCTTTACGGGAGAGAGAGAGGGGAAGGCCGCGCCCCCCAATGACTACTCCGAATTGGACTAGGGGGAGGGGCGGCGCCCCCTCCTTCCTTCTCTTCCTTCTCTTCCCCTTCCTTGTCTCCTACTCCTACTACTTGGAAGGGGAGGAATCCTACTCCCGGTGGGAGTAGGACTCCTCCAGGGCGCGCCATAGGGGCCAGCCCTCTCCCCCTCCTCCACTCCTTTATATACGTGGCCAGGGGGCACCCCATAGACACAACAATTGATCTCTTGGATCTTTTAGCCGTGTGCTCTGCCCCTCTCCACCATAGTCCAGCTCGATAATATCGTAGCGGTGCTTAGGCGAAGCCCTGTGACAGTAGAATATCAACATTGTCACCACGCCGTCGTGCTGACAGAACTCTCCCTCAAAGCTTGGATGGATCAGAGTTCGAGGGATGTCATCGAGTTGAACGTGTGCAGAACTCAGAGGTGCCGTGCGTTCGGTACTTGATCGGTCGGATTGTGAAGACATACGACTACATCAACTGCGCTATGCTAATGCTTCCGCTTTCGGTCTACGAGGGTACGTGGACACACTCTCCCCTCTCATTGCTATGCATCTCCATGATCTTGCGTGCGCATAGGAATATTTTTGAAATTACTACGTTCCCCAACAGTGGCATCCGAGCCTGGTTTTATGCGTTGATGTTATATGCAGGAGTAGAACATAAGTGAGTTGTGGGCAATACAAGTCATACTGCTTACCAGCATGTCATACTTTGGTTTGGCAGTATTGTTGGATGAAGCGGCCCGGACCGACATTACGCGTACGCTTACGCGAGACTGGTTCTACCAACGTGCTTTGCACACAGGTGGCTGGCGGGTGTTAGTTTTTCCAACTTTAGTTGAACCGAGTGTGGCTACGCCCGGTCCTTGAGAAGGTTAAAACAACATTAACTTGACGAACTATCGTTGTGATTTTGATGTGTAGGTAAGAACGGTTCTTGCTCAGCTCGTAGCAGCCACATAAAACTTGCAACAACAAAGTAGAGGACGTCTAACTTGTTTTTGCAAGGCATGTTGTGATGTGATATGGTCAAGACATGATGCTATATTTTGTTGTATGAGATGATCATGTTTTGTAACCGAGTTATCGGCAACTGGCAGGAGCCATGTGGTTGTTGCTTTATTGTATGCAATGCAATCGCCTTGTAATTGCTTTACTCTATCACTAAGCGGTAGCGATAGTCGTAGAAGCAATAGTTGGCGAGACGACAACGATGCTACGATGGAGATCAAGGTGTTGCGCCAGTGACGATGGTGATCATGACGGTGCTTTGGATATGGAGATCACAAGCACAAGATGATGATGGCCATATCATATCACTTATATTGATTGCATGTGATGTTTATCTTTTATGCATCTATTTTGCTTTGATTGACGGTAGCATTATAAGATGATCTCTCACTAAATTTCAAGATAAAAGTGTTCTCCCTAAGTATGCACCGTTGCCAAAGTTCGTCGTGCCCAGACACCACGTGATGATCGGGTGTGATAAGCTCTACGTCCATCTACAACGGGTGCAAGCCAGTTTTGCACATGCAGAATACTCAGGTTAAACTTGACGAGCCTAGCATATGCAGATATGGCCTCGGGACACTGAGACCGAAAGGTCGAGCGTGAATCATATAGTAGATATGATCAACATAGTGATGTTCACCATTGAAAACTACTCCATTTCATGTGATGATCGGTTATGGTTTAGTTGATTTGGATCACGTGATCACTTAGATGATTAGAGGGATGTCTATCTAAGTGGGAGTTCTTAAGTAATATGATTAATTGAACTTTAATTTATCATGAACTTAGTCCTGGTAGTATTAGCATATCTATATTGTAGATCAATACCTCGCGTTTAGCTCCTCTGTTTTATTTTTGATATGTTCCTAGAGAAAATTAAGTTGAAAAATGTTAGTAGCAATGATGCGGATTGGATCCTTGATCTGAGGATTATCCTCATTGCTGCACAAAAGAATTATGTCCTTGATGCACCGCTAGCTAGGTGACAGACCTATTGCAGGAGCAGATGCAGACGTCATGAACGTTTGGCTAGCTTAATATGATGACTACTTGATAGTTTAGTGCACCATGCTTAACAGCTTATAATCGAGACTTCAAAGACGTTTTGAACGTCATGGATCATATGAGACGTTCCAGGAGTTGAAGTTAATATTTTGAAGCAAATACCCGAGTTGAGAGATATGAAGTCTCCAACAAGTTCTATAGCTAAAAGATGGAGGAGAATAGCTCAAGCAGTGAGCATGTGTTCACATTGTCTGGGTACTACAATCGCTTGAATCAAGTGGGAGTTAATCTTCCATATAAAATGGTGATTGACATAATTCTCTAGTCACCATCACCAAGTTAGTAGAACTTCGTGATGAACTATAGTATGCAAGGGATGACGAAAAAATTCCCGAGCTTTTCATGATGATGAAATCGATGAAGGTAGAAATCAAGAAAGAGTATCAAGTGTTGATAATTAACAAGACCACTAGTTTCAAGAAAAGGGCAAAGGGAAAGAAAGGGAACTTCAAGAAGAACGGCAAGCAAGTTGCTGCTCAAGTGAAGAAGCCCAAGTCTGGACCTAAGCCTGAGACTAAGTGCTTCTACTGCAAAGGGACTGGTCACTGGAAGCGGAACTGCCCCAAGTATTTGGCGGATAAGAAGGATGGCAAAGTGAACAATGCTATATTTGCTATACATGTTATTAATTTGCACTTCACTGGTGTTTATAGCAACCCCTCGGTATTTGATACTGGTTTAGTTCCTAAGAGTAGTAACTCGAAACAGGAGTTGCAGAATGAACACATACTAGTTAAGGGTGAAGTGACGATGTGTGTTGGAAGTGGTTCCACGATTGATATGATCATCATCGCACACTCCCTATACTTTCAGGATTAGTGTTAAACCTAAATAAATGTTATTTGGTATTTACCTTGAGCATGAATATGATTTGATCATGTTTATTGCAAAACGGTTATTCATTTAAATTAGAGAATAATTGTTGTTCTGTTTACATGAATAAAACCTTCTATGGTCATACACCCAATGAAAATGGTCCATTGGATCTCGATCGTAGTGATACACATATTCATAATATTGAAGCCAAAAGATGCAAAGTTAATAATGACAGTGCAACTTATTTGTGGCACTGCCGTTTAGGTCATATTGGTGTAAAGCGCATGAAGAAACTCCATGCTGATGGGCTTTTGGAATCACTTGATTATGAATTATTTTGATGCTTGCGAACCATGCCTCATGGGCAAGATGACTAAGACTCCGTTCTCCGGAACAATGGAGCGAGCAACTGACTTATTGGAAATAATACATACTGATGTATGCAGTCCGATGAGTGTTGAGGCTCGCGGTGGGTATCGTTATTTTCTGACCTTCACAGATGATTTGAGAAGATATGGGTATATCTACTTGATGAAACATAAGTCTGAAACATTTGAAAAGTTCAAAGAACTTCAAAGTGAAGTGGAAAATCATCGTGACAAGAAAATAAAGTTTCTATGATCTGATCACAGAGACAAATATTTGAGTTACGAGTTTGGTGTTCAATTAAAACAATGTGGAATAGTTTCACAAAATCGTGCCACCTGGAACACCACATCATAATGGTGTGTCCGAACGTCATAACCGTACTATTATTGGATATAGTGCAATCTATGATGTTTCTTACCGATTAACCACTATAGTTTTGGGGTTATGCATTAGAGACATCTGCATTCACGTTAAAGAGGGCACCATCTAAATCCGTTGAGATGACACCATATGAATTGTGGTTTGGCAAGAAAGCAAAGTTGTCATTTCTTAAAGTTTGGGGTTGCGATGCTTATAAGAAAAAGTTTCATCCTGATAAGTTCAAACCGAAATCGGAGAAATGTGTCTTCATAGGATACCCAAAGGAGACAGTTGGGTACACCTTCTATCACAGATCCGAAGGCAAGACATTCGTTGCTGAGAATGGATCCTTTCTAGAGAAGGAGTTTCTCTCGAAAGAAGTGAGAGGGAGGAAAGTAGAACTTGATGAGGTAACTGTACCTGCTCCTTTATTGGAAAGTAGATCATCACAGAAATCTGTTTTTGTGACGCCTACACCAATTAATGAGGAAGCTAATGATGATGATCATGTAACTTCAGATCAAGTTACTACCAAACCTCGTAGGTCAACCAGAGTGAGATCCGCACCAGAGTGGTACGGTAATCCTGATCTGGAGGTCATGTTAATTGACCATGACGAACCTACAAACTATGAGGAAGAGATGATGAGCCCAGATTCCACGAAATGGCTTGAGGCCATGAAATCTGAGATTGGATCCATGTATGAGAACAAAGTATGGACTTTGATTGACTTGCCCGTTGATCGGTGAGTCATTAAGAATAAATGGATCTTCAAGAGGAAGGCAGACGCTGATAGTAGTGTTACTATCTACAAAGCTCGAATTGTCGCGAAGTGTCTTCGACAAGTTCAAGGTGTTGACTACGATGAGATTTTCTAACTCGTATCGATGCTTAAAAGTCTGTCTGAATCATGTTAACAGTTGCCGCATTTTATGAAATCTGGCAAATGGATGTCAAAACTGTATTTCTTCATGGATTTCTTAAAAAGAAGAGTTGTATATAATGCAACCAGAAGGTTTTGTCGACCCTAAAGGTGCTAACAAAGTGAGCAAGCTCCAGCGATTCATTTATGGACTGGTGCAAGCATCTCGGAGTTGGAATATATGCTTTGATAAAGTGATCAAATTATATGGTTTTATACAGACTTGCGATAAAGCCTGTATTTACAAGAATGTGAGTGGGAACACTACAATATTTCTGATAAGTATATGTGAATGACATATTGTTGATCGGAAAGAATGTAGAATTTTCTGGAAAGCATAAAGGAGTATTTGAAAGGAGTTTTTTAAAGAAAGACCTTGATGAAGCTGCTTACACACTAAGCATCAAGATCTATAGAGATAGAACAAGATGCTTGATAAGTTATTTCAATGAGTACATACCTTGACAAGATTTTGAAGTAGCTCAAAATGAAACAGTCAAAGAAGGAGTTCTTGCCTGTGTTGCAAGGTGTGAAGTCGAGTAAAGACTCAAAACCCAACCACGGCAGAAAATAGAAAGAGAACGATAAGTCATTCCCTATGCCTTAGTCATAGGTTCTATAAAGTATGCTATGCTGTTTACCAGTCCTATTGTATACCTTATCATCTTTCTGGCAAGGGAGTACAATAGTGATCTAGGAGTATATCACTGGACAATGGTCAAAATTATCCTTAGAGGACTAAGGAAATATTTCTCAGTTATGGAGGTGATAAAAGAGTTCGTCGTAAAGAGTTACGTCGATGCAAGTTTTTTACATCGATCTAGATGACTTTAAGTATCAATCTGGATACATATTAAAAGTGAGAGCAATTAGCTAGAGTAGCTCCATGCAGAGCATTATAGACATAGAAATTTATGAAATACATACGGATCTGAATGTTGCAGACCCATAGACTAAACTTCTCTCACAAGCAAAACATGATCACTCTTTGGGTGTTAATCACATAGCGATGTGAACTAGATTATAGACTTTAGTAAACCCTTTGGATATTAGTCACATGGAGATGTGAACTAATCACATAAAGATGTGAACTAGATTATTGACTCTAGTGCAAGTGGGAGACTGAAGGAAATATGCCCTAGAGACAATAATAAAGTTATTATTTATTTCCTTATATCATGATAAATGTTTATTATTCATGCTAGAATTGTATTAACCGGAAACATGATACATGTGTGAATACATAGACAAACAGAGTGTCACTAGTATGCCTCTACTTGACTAGCTCGTTGATCAAAGATGGTTATGTTTCATAGCCATAGACAAAGAGTTGTCCTTTGATTAATGGGATCACATCATTAGAAGAATGATGTGATTGACTTGACCCATTCCGTTAGCTTAGCACTTGATCATTTAGTTTGTTGCTATTGCTTTCTTCATGACTTATACATGTTCCTATGACTATGAGATTATGCAACTCCCGTTTACCGGAGGAACACTTTGTGTGCTACCAAACGTCACAATGTAACTGGGTGATTATAAAGGTGCTCTACAGGTGTCTCCGAAGGTACTTGTTGGGTTGGCGTATTTTGAGATTAGGATTTGTCACTCCGATTGTCGGAGAGGTATCTCTGGGCCCACTCGGTAATACACATCACTTAAGCCTTGCAAGCATTGCAACTAATGAGTTAGTTGCGGGATGATGTATTACGGAACGAGTAAAGAGACTTGCCGGTAACGAGATTGAACTAGGTATTGAGATACCAACGATCGAATCTCGGGCAAGTAACATACCGATAACAAAGGGAACAACGTATGTTGTTATGCGGTTTGACCGATAAAGATCTTTGTAGAATATGTAGGAGCCAATATGAGCATCCCGGTTCCGCTATTGGTTATTGACCGGAGACGTGTCTCGGTCATGTCTACATAGTTCTCGAACCCGTAGGGTCCGCACACTTAAAGTTTGATGACGGTTATATTATAAGTTTATGTGTTTTGATGTACCAAAGGTAGTTCGGAGTCCCGGATGAGACCGGGGACATGACGAGGAGTCTCGAAATGGTCGAGACGTAAAGATCGATATATTGGACGACTATATTCGAACATCGGAAAGGTTCCGAGTGGTTTGGGTATTTTTTGGAGTACCGGGTAGTTACGGGAATACGGGGGAAGAAGTATATGGGCCTTATTGGGCTTTAGAAGAGATAGAGAGAGAGAGAGAGAGGCAGGCCGCGCGCCCCCCAATGACTAGTCCAAATTGGACTACGGGGAGGGGCGGCGCCCCCTCCTTCCTTCTCTTCCCCTTCCTTGTCTCCTACTCCTACTACTTGGAAGGGGAGGAATCCTACTCCCACCGGGAGTAGGACTCCTCCAGGGCGCGCCATAGGGTCCGACCCTCTCCCTCTCCTCCACTCCTTTATATAAGTGACCAGGGGGCACCCCATAGACACAACAATTGATCTCTTGGATCTTTTAGCCGTGTGCGGTGCCCCTCTCCACCATAGTCCAGCTCGATAATATCGTAGCGATGCTTAGGTGAAGCCCTACGACGGTAGAACATCAACATCGTCACCACGCCGTCGTGCTGACGGAACTCTCCCTCAAAGCTCGTCTGGATCGGAGTTCGAGGGACGTCATCGAGTTGAACGTGTGTAGAACTCAGAGGTGTCGTGCGTTCGGTACTTGATCGGTCGGATCATGAAGACGCACGACTACATCAACCGCGTTGTGCTAACGCTTCCGCTTTCGGTCTGTGAAGGTACATGAACACACTCTCCCCTCTCGTTGCTATGCATCTCCATGATCTTGCGTGTGGTAGGATTTTTTTTGAAATTACTACGTTCCCGAACATATGAGGGATGAGAAGAAGCGGCAAAGCAAGGACGAGCAAATGAAGCAATACCTAGAGCTTCAAAGGAAGAAGCTTGAGATGGAGGAGGCGGCCAAGAGGAGGAAGATCGACATGAAGGAGGCGTCCCGGCAAAGGCAGCTCGACATCGAGGCCGCCAATGTCTCCTCCAGGCAGAGGTAGCTCGACACCGAAGCCACCAATGCCGCAACCAAAGCATAGAAGGCGGCCCTTGCGATCATGAGCGTGGACTTGTTCAAGATGAGCGAGAAGACGAGGGCCTAGTTCGAGGCCAGGCATAAAGAGATGTTGGACGCCGACGGCCTGAACTAGGTCGTCCGATCGGCCGTGGCCGTTTTTTTGGAGGCTATCATGGGTGCCGCCCACCCGCTGGGTTGCTGGCTGTGTGCCGGCGAGAAAAACATTCATTTTGGAGGCTGGCTATGTTGCCGGCCGCTGGCTATGTCGCTGGCGAGGACAACTATTCATTTTGGAGGCTGGCTGTGTTGCCGGTGATGGACGTGTAGGCCGCTGGCTCTGTTGCCGGCGTGAACTAGGGCCGTTGGCCTGATGAACTAGAGCTTGGCATTTGAAACATTGCTCTCTATTTAAAATGAAGGCAGACAAAATGGGGCAAACGGATGCGGCCGCGCGCTGGGCGCACGGCCACCGCATCACAGGACACGCCCGAATACGACCACATTGCCCTACCTAAACGGACAAAATCCGGACAAAACGGACGTCCGTTTGGTATCGCGTGATGAAGTTGGCCTAAATGCATATGCGAAGAAAAAGGACCAAAAGGTAGGAAAGGAGGGGAAAAAAGTGCATTTGCAGGCACATGTACGGACCGACGGGCCATGCACGAACGAGGCAGGTCCAATTAAGACTTTATTCACAGACACTCCCTTTCATAGTAGTCACGTCAGAGTATGATTTTCTCCATGGAGAGTAGAGATCGTAGGCAGTCACACAGATATGCTGGCTGGCTTCCATAAACTTTTCTACATTGAAAACCGGCGGCCATTGTTTATACTCCCTCCGTTCTTAAATATAAGTTTTTTTAGACATTTTAAATAGACTACAATATACAAATGTATGTAGACATATTTTAAAATATAGATTCATACATTTTACTTTATATGTAGTCACTTATTGAAATCTTTAGAAAGATTTATATTTGAGAATGGAGGGAGTACAAAACAACGGACAGAAAAGTTCTGTGCACGCGAATCACGGAGGTATCTAGCTACTTGTCGTTGATAACTCGTTGCTTTATCAATTGGTTAGTGCTCTGAAATTCTTTTTGGAGAGTAACTGATCACAAGAGCAGCTCTAAAGAACCCATAAAATGACATGATGGAAAAGAATTGTTGTTTTATGAAAGGTAAATTTGTTTATGGTTCTGCTTCGCTTACATCATTTCAGCCTTTATATGTTAGCGAGGACAGTGGCATGCACGAGTGCACACAAATTAAAGACTCACGGGGCATCATATTTTTAGGTGGATCTTCGCCAAGCAGCCGACGGCGCCTTTATCGATCAAAGGCAGCTGACAATGCAAGCATCATAAAGCCATAAACCGTTCTTTTGACTCGGACTAAAGCACTGTGCACATTATTTTGTGAAAAATATTATACACACCAGCATGCAGCTGCATTCAACTTCAGAAAACCAGAAAAAAAAACATACAACACACCACCTAAAAAACGCAATACACACCAGCATGCACCAGCAAGACCGAGTATTGTACACGTTAATCCCACTGCCCACTGGTCTCTCACATGCATGCACCGTTTTGTACGTACCTGCTCAGTAGGGTCTTCCTCATGGACAAGTGCGTAGCATGACCATAAGTCTCTGGTCGATCACAGCCTGATGTCCCTCTTACTCTACAATACACTAGATCAAAAAGGCGCGCGTTGCCGCGCCCGTCCATCTTAACAAAGGGGATATAAATACTTAGGAATACAATCAATGTAATCTTGCTTAAAGTGAATACATGCATACATAGCGTTAAATTTAAATGCTTCAATAGAGAGCATAATATCGCTAAGCATGTATAGACACACGAACAGACTCACGAAGCAGAACGCAACAAAGTATGACAAGGCATTGAAGAATCCAAAATGTTTGGTATATGTAACGACATCAAATATCAACCTTTCTAACACAATGGTGAGGAGGATGTCGGTATATTATTAATAAAATAAAAATACAATAACATAAATGATTAATTGTATTGTACCTAGTAGTTGTATGGATATATTATGTGTAATCGATGAAATATTTTGAGATTATTTTGGATAAACCTGTGTGCTCTGGATATGTGCACGCTGCAGTAAGGCCTAACCACTACTAAATATACTTGGTTCTTGTATCATTATTGAGGATATAACATCTCAATGTAGTTAAATAGATTATATTAGTCACATTGTGTTGCTGAAGTGCAGATGGAAACGAGATGATACCAATTTATTTGTGCTAGAAATCTACATTTGGCAGCGGGTTAATCATTCCACTATACCTTTTATTTGGATCAGCTCCAGTCCTTGGAGGTTTCATCCAGTAGGTGGAACCTGAAGTTATTTAGTCATTGGTGTTCAACTTGTTCAGCTGGATCCTACAACATAGCTCGTTGTTAGTTAAATATAAGGATCTTTAATCTTGAAAAATCATGTAACAGAGTGTGCTTCTCCTCAGACATTGAGAGAAGCACATGTTGTGCACCAAATAACAAGAATAAATGATTGGGAATTCATAGCTGCAGAACAAGAAGAAAACAACGAAATTACTAGACATCAAAGCAGTTCCACGAAAATAGAAGCTGAAATAACATTTGGTTTGGTTCACGATGGGACTACACTGAACAGCATCGCGGCAGTGGAAGTTGACCGTGCTATGTTGTCCTCGGCCTTTTACTTTCAGGGGAGCATGAAGAGCTTGACGGAGTAGTGATTGGGGATGGCAGGGCTCATGCACCACCACTGAATCAAACTATTTTGGTGCTCGGAAGAGGAAGCAGATCATTTATACTTGGACCGCTACTTGTCAAATTTGACGGGGACATTCTGCACCTTGGGTTAGAATTCACTGATGTGGACCGGCGTCGTCGCCATCTTCTAGATCCACCGTCGATCCCCAACGCGCCAGGCCAGATTTTCGCCGCACCGGAACGCGGCGCAGCTGCAGCCGAGACGCCCTTGTAAGCGCCTTACCGCCAACATCCATTGATGTGGATGCGCCGACGCCTTTCCCTTGCCATCGTTTACATGCGAGAGACTGCCCCGGCGGCGGCGACGGCGCTGCTTCCATCGCTATCTTTTTTTTCATAACAGTGGAAGGTGGGCAGCCTAACGAGGAATCCTCTCATAGCCTGGAGGGTGCCTACCAGCAGCCCATCCGGCCCGGCATGCATTTCCAGCCCAATCAACCGTAACAAGCCTAGGTAAGTCAGCGGAGCAGCAGCCCACGAAACACCGGATGTGAGGCTGGAGATCGACCGACCAATAATCGGGCGGCTAGAGATGTTAAGACGCTGTGAGCAGCCGTAGCTCGTCCAGTTATACTGTTTGTTAATTTGTGAAGAAAAGGGACCAAAGCTTATGGAAAGAAGGAAGGAGAAAAATGCACGTACGGGGCGGGTCAAGCACGATATGAAGCAGCATCGAATTAGCTTTTTTTTGCGAAAGAGCATCGAATTAGCTTGCTTGCATATACCAAGACAAAACTTATAATGTGAATCAACCTGTGGTTGAGTTGGTTAAGTGGACAGTGGTATCCCTAACCCACCAGGGTTCAAAGCCTGGTGCTGGCATTATTCCTAGATTTATTTTAGGATTTCCGGCGATGCGCTTTCGTTTTTTTACCTTGGGGAATTCCATCGAACACCTTGTGCGCGGGGTGGAAGAAGATGGCCGGCGGTTGGATTGGTCGCTGACGGCGGCGCAGAGAAGAAGGGAGCTCGGTGGAGAGGAGCTATACGGGCTGCCGGAACGCCGGAGTCGGCGAATCCAGCCGCGGCTTCTTCCCGAAACGGCGGCGCCGGGCGGCTGCGAGACGCCCTCCGACGGGGGAGGCGACGCGGGCTAGGGCGGCGGCGGCGAATTGGGGCGGTGGCGGTGCCGGCGGTGATTTCCGGCGGCTGGTGCTTGGGCAGGTGGGCGTCACAAGCAGGAACGCAAATGAACTGGCAGTTGGTCGTTTCGCGGGCAGCCGCGGTTTTACATTAGATGTATCTCGTGATGTAAATTTGCATTATGAAGTTTTCAATTTTACATCTCCGGGAGTCGGTGATGTATTTTTTTTTTTTACAAATGGACCATCTGTTGGAGCAATGTTTTTTGCTCTCAAAGATTTAAAAGTTAGGTATTTTTACATATGGACCGTCTATTGAAGATGCTCTTAGTGTGTTTTTTTTTTCTTTTATATTGGGATGAGATAGTGTGTATTCACACATGCTTGTGTAGCCGTGTGACCTTTTTCCACCCTGAAGTTCGGCATTGATTTATCTTTTCCACAGAAGCCAACAGTACTAAGTACGTACTAGATGTACGTCCATTGGTGTTAGTTTTGAAGCATATCATACACACTATTCATGGCAGATGGCACCAGGAAGTCATGTGCATATGTTGTGCCATGCTAATTTTTAGTCGGCCTGCTTCATTGATTGACTCTTCTCAGAGGTTCGTGTCAGCGATGAAGTCTTGGCAAACGAGGTGCTTTGATGGCTTTCACAGTTCTAGTTGATTTGCATAGTGCTCAGGGTCACACATTTGGTGATGGCCATCGGTTGTGAGGCCAAGATGAGGTGCATCAATGATCTCGGTAGAACACCCCCTTTGGTTGCGTCAGCAGATTTCTTCGTCACCACAAGGCCTCAGCAGTGGGATGCCCTTTGACTAGGGTTGTGACTCTCCTAGATCTTCATGGTGATGTGTGATCGCTGAGCAAGCGGGTGGCCTCTATCCCTTTGTTATCTTGACTTTGGGTGTGCTTTCCAGTGGCCCGGCCGCACTTGTCACTGTATGAAGGGTGCTAAGTTGTGGTTTCGGTTCTCTTATTTGTTCCCATGTACTTTTTTTGGATTTGTCATGTGCTACGTCTAGTAGTTATTGTGTTGTATCATGTTCTTGCTTTTAAAATGAAAAATGGTTCAGTCCGGCTTTCACACGTCATAACACGTTAAAAAATAGCCTATTCGTGTAGGTATTTACACTCCTAGTCGGTCAATTCACCATGACAATACCGTGCATTCCATTGTCGCTGTTAGATTTACTGCTCATCTCCTACCAACGAGTTATAGATGAAGGTGGCTTGATCGGTGGGCTCACGATATACTTGCACAGTTGTTGTTTCTCGCATATCTAGCTCAGTTTTGCACACAATTTTTTTTTACCGATTTGACTACCCATGATTCATGACATCTCCTCCGCAAAAGCCTAGCTCACTTTTTCACTGTGGCCACCCCTTCTTCTCCTTGTCTACACGGCTATCTCTCCTCCCACTCCTTCATATCGTCAGGCCCGTGGTGCTGAGGTGTATCGGTGGTGATCGTGACGTGCTCAGCTGTTCGCGCGCGGAGAGGTGGTGCTGTTGGGCGCCGTGGTAGCGTCGACGACGGCTAGACCGAGCAAGGTTCATGCGTCAGAACAACTCTGAAGATGGAGTGGTGGTAGTTGGTAGCGGCGGCCTCTGAGAATGCGCCGGACCGGTGTGTGCCCCGCACCCGGTAAGTGGCTAGGTTGGGGCCTCAGGTCTTATAGATGTTAGGCTTGGCTTCGAGGTCTGTGGTATTAGGCTCGGACTATCAGCATCCCATTATCAACTGGATATGAGTAGCGACAGATGTTGCCTAGACGATGGCTTCAGACATACCGTTGTATTTCTTGGTAAGATCCATTGTGAATAACTAATAAAGCGGTTGCATGTATCGCCCAGATGCAGAGGCCGGGGGTCTTCCTCCTTTTCAATAAAAAGAAAAAAATATCATCAGGCCTGTCATTGGAGATTTGTTATCATCCTCGTCCTCGTCTTGAAGCCACACCAATGGTTGTCTTCAAGCCATGTCTGCGTTCGTGTGTGTTCCTCCCCATAGCCAATCCCATCGGTCGAATCTCCCAAGCGATTGGATTCAACCGATGGGCCAAAGCAATTGGATTCGACCGATGAGCCAACAATCGTTGTAGACACTATTTACTCTACTAGTAGTTGACTGCTTACAAGCAGATGCATATGCCCATCTATCTGCACCTAACTATTACTTTCTCCGTTTCAAAATAGATAACCCAATTTTATATTAACTTTAGTATAAAATTAAATCATCTATTTTAAAATGAAAGGAGTACAATAGTTGATCGTGCAGACACAAACTGATTGAGTAGATAAAAGAATAGCTCGCATTGACTTGATCACCTAAACTACTTCGCCTTTGATCTACTATGAAGATCTGCGATGCTACTAGATGCGATCCATCTATAGTTCTGTACATGCATCTCGATCTGCACATGTACTTCCACGTCAACGCGAGTCAAAACGTAGTACGACTGGCTTGGATGCGCAGCTCCGCGTGATCAGTACCAGTAATGCACGAGTGACTATGGTAATAATAGTTTTTTAACACAATACAAACGCAAACGCTTAACTCATCGTTATGAATGCACGTACGCAACCCTATTTTTGTCGGCATCTCTGAAATACTGAGCCCGCATACATAGTTTTCTAAGAAAACAATGCTAAACTTTATACCCTTATTATTCCTTGACGATTTTCCGCCAAGTTCTCGACCACCACATAGATTATTAAATCGAGTACTCCCTAATTGACATTCTAAAGCAATCCAGCACATTGTGTAGCTTTGTTCTTGACTGATAACCCCCGTGTAGTTTAGCTGGTGTTGCATGCATGCACGTAAGCATCTAGCCATGCAGGGGGTTCGTGGAAGCAACCTCTACAAAAAAGACTTGAAGACAGGGAAGCAACCTCTACATGAGGCATGAGCATACTCTCTGAACCCGGCCGAACGATCGACCAAATGCAGAGACAAGTTACGGTCCACACCCGCGTCCACAAATGACTTGCAATTTCTACAGCTTTTCTTGGCATAGCGTGCGGTGTGGGCTCCTGGTGTGCACCACGGCACTTTGCATGCATGGTGGAGTATGTAGTGGCCGGGCTGCTAGCTGCTTGGCTCGCGTCGGTCAAGGTCAAGAGCCGGAGGATGAAGAAGACGGACACACGCTATCCATCGATCGAGACCGATCTTTCGGCTGGCACCACACCAGAGGTAGGCTCAACTTCTTGACTGCACTGCCGTCTCCGCGTACACGCCGCGTAGCTCGCACCACGGTGTACATAGATAGATTCCTCCTCCCGGAAGGAATGAACCGCATGCGTGCATGAAGCTTCCCAGGAGCTGGATCGATGTCACTCCAGATTAAATGTAATAACGTCTTATATTAAGGAAGAAAGTAGTTAACAAAGCATGCAAAAGTTCATTCATACCTTCGATTCCTTTTTCGAAAGAAATCAAAGGAATGAAGTAGTGAGTGTAACCATCTGTTACGATCAAACTACAACTGGCAGCACACCAAGTAGAGTTTAGATCAATTCATCTCAGAATAAGAAGGATTGAAGATACAGGGTAGCAGCCAGAGAGGGTAAATAGAGTTTACAACTCAGTTCTTTTTCTTCTTATCTCTACTGCGGCCCTTTTTCCTAATACATAGCCAAGCTGCTGGAATCTGGACGCAGCCAGCTCACGCACGCGCACCACACGTGACTTCACTTGGGCTCATCTTGTTCCTGTCGGCCTGCTTCTATACTGGACGATGTGGGCTGGTCCATATCTGTGACACTGCCTCCCCCTTTGGAACCTGCTTGACCCCAAGCGGTCGCATTGGGATAATCTTGCAAGAGACGCTCCTTGTTCTCCCAGGTATGCCAAGCAGCAGGCAAGGAAGACCATTGCACGAGTACAAGTAATGTAGAAGATGCTCCAGTCTGAATTTGTTTGGTATCCAGAATGTGAAGAGGGAATATACCTGCCTCCATTGATGTACAAGCAGCTGGGAGATCCACCTCAGGAGTAACTTGAGCTGGAATAGCCTTTTTCAAGAGTGAAACATGGACCACAGGATGAATAAGACTACCTTGTGGTAACTGCAATTTGTAGGCAACAGTACCCACTTTTTGAATGATTTTGTAAGGCCCAAAGAATTTGTAACTCAACTTCTGGTTTGAGCGTCGTGCAATAGAAGTTTGAACATATGGTTGTAACTTTAAATAAACATCTTCCCTCACTTGGAAAGAACGCTCAACGCGCTTTTTATCTGCCTGGCTCTTCATTCGTTGTTGAGCTCGAAGAAGTTGTTGCTGAATTAAAGCATTCATATCCGCTTTGTCTTTGAGCCACTGCTCTAAATCAGGAGGGGAAACAGCAGAACTATCTTGAATACTGAAGTGTTTTGGCTTATACCCATAGAGTACTTCGAATGGAGATTTGCCAAGTGCTGAATGCCATGTGGTATTATACCAGTACTCCGCTAAAGATATCCAACGAGACCATTTGGTGGGGCATGCTTGAGTCATACATCGCAAATATGTTTCAAGACACTGGTTCAAACGCTCGGTTTGACCATCAGTTTGAGGGTGATAGCTTGAACTCATATTCAAGGTTGTATCTGTGAGTTTGAACAACCGTTGCCAGAATGTGCTTGTAAATATCTTATCCCTATCTGATATGATAACCTTAGGGAGACCATGCAACTTGTAAATATTGTCAACAAATAACTGGGCAACAGAGGCAGCTGTATAGGGATGGGACAGAGGTAGGAAATGTCCATACTTTGTGAATTTATCAATAGTGACCAGAATGGTATCGTACCTTGCTGACTTTGGTAAACCCTCAATAAAGTCCAGACTAATAATATCCCAGGCCTTCTCCGGTATAGGCAAAGGTTGTAATAACCCAGGGGTCCTAATGTGCTCTGACTTTGCTTGTTGGCAAACTGTGCACCTGGATATATAGTTAATGACATCATTTTTCAGTTGCGGCCAAGCAAACAGACTTTTAACCTTGTTATAGGTTGCTGTGATTCCACTATGACCACCAATGCCACTAGTATGAAGTGCCAACATGATAGCTTGCTTTGCTTCTTGATGGTTTCCTAACCAAATGCGGTCATTGTACTTGATAACACCATCATGCAAAGAGTAACCTTGAGCATCAGGGCTAGATATACTCAACTGGGTCAATAATTGTTTAGCCTGAGGGTCCTGCAAGTAGCTCTCAACGACAACCTCCAACCACTTAGGCTTACTGACCGAAATTGCTATTAATTCTTGTGAGCCTTGACAACGAGATAATGCATCGACAACCGAATTGTTGGAGCCTTCCTTATACTTGACTTTGTACTGCAATCCCAAAAGTTTGCAGAATGCCTTATGCTGAATCAAATTGGTCAATTGTTGAGTCTCGAGGTGAACCAATGTTTTATGATCGGTGTAGATAGTGAATTCACGATGCTGTAAATAAGGTTTCCATTTCTCCACTGCCATAATAAGCGCGAGACACTCTTTCTCATAGGTGGATAGAGCTTGTGTGCGAGGGCACAAGGATCTACTTAGGTAAGAAATCGGATGGACTTTCTAAGAAAGAACTGCACCAATTCCCGTCCCTGAAGCATCGGTATGAATATCAAAGGACACCTTAAAATCTGGCAAAGCCAAGACAGGGGCTTGCATGAGGGCCAATTTCAAGGCTTGAAAAGCTGCACCCCTTGTGCTAGTCCATGTGAATTGCACATTCTTCTTTAGTAACTCAGTGAGAGGACGACTTATTGTACCATAGTGAGCAATGAATTTTCTATAGTATCCAGCAAGGCCAAGAAATCCTCGTAATTGCTTCACATTGGAGGGTGTTGACCAATCCTTAATAGCTTGTATTTTAGCTGGGTCGGTGGCTACTCCATCTGCACTAATGATATGCCCAAGATATTCCAAAGATGGTTGTGCGAAGGAACACTTAGAGGCCTTGAGGTATAATTTGTTCTGCTGTAGGATCTGAAACACTTGCTTTAACAACATATTATGAGCATCCAAGGTAGGTGCATATATCAAGATATCATCCATAAAGATAAGAACTCCTTTGCGTAGAAGATGTGCAAATAAGACATTCATAGCCTTCTGAAAGGTAGCCGGGGCATTTGTAAGGCCAAAGGGCATAACCCTGAATTCCCAATGCCCATGATGTGTCTTGAAAGCGGTTTTATATTCTTCCCCATCAACTAGCCGGATTTGATGATAACCACTGCGAAGGTCAAGTTTGGTGAAATATTGCGCACCACAAAGCTCATCCAATAGCTCATCAACAATAGGTATTGGGTATTTATTTTTCACTGTCAATTCATTGAGGTAGCGATAATCTACACATAAACGCCACCCTCCATCTTTTTTCTTCACCAAGATTACTAGAGAAGCATACGGGCTAGAACTGTGTGTAATGACACCACGATCAAGCATCTCTTTGATTTTTCTTTCCAATTCATCCTTCTGTGATGGAGCATACCTATATGGTTTCTTCTGCACTAGAATAGCACCCGGAATCAGTGGAATGGAGTGATCGAAAGAACGTGCTGGTGGCAAGTCAGTGGGCTCTGTAAATCTTTCAGCATGCTCATCAAGTAAGGCCTGTGTAGATGAAGGTACAACAAAAGCTCCCTTGACATAAGTGGCAGGACACAACTGAATAAGCTGGGCCACAACACCTTGGTTCACCATTTGATATAATTGTTTGGTGGAAACTGCAGGGCAATAGGTAGTGTTATCATTAATGCCACGCAATGTAATGCGCTTGCCTTCATGATTAAATCTCAACTTCTTGCGCCTCCAGTTAACCCACATTTCACCATTGCCAATGTCCTCTAACCAGTCCATACCTAAAATGATGTCATATCCTTGCAGCGCCAACACGCGCATGTCAGCTGTGAACTTATGTTGTTGGATGCCCATGTTAGCCCTGAAATGCCAGTGTTGCTTAGCATAGTGGAGCCGTCAGCAATAGCCACTCGAACAGGAGATAATTGTTGTACAGGAATTTGAAGAGCTTGAACCACATTTGAATTAATAAAATTTCCAGAACTTCCTGAGTCGACCAAAATCAGTACTTGGCACTTGCCAATGTAGCCTTGCAGACGAAGTGTTTTCTTTCCAGTAGTACCTTGTGTCGCTGCAGCTGACAAACTGAAAACTTCCTCACTAGTATCACTATCCGACTCTATGGGCTTTGCATCACTTTCAGACTCAGCTTCCACTTGCAAAGCTTGACATAATTCTTCAACAACCGATAAAGACACTTGTTGAGGGCATTTATGACCTGGTGCATATTTCCCTCCACACTTGAAGCACTCACCACGGGCACGTCGCTGAGCTTTCAGTTTGGCAAGCTGTACAGTAGCAGCTTTAGCTTCTGTCCGTTTTGCAGCCCCTTCACTAACATGTGCTTCAGCAGGATGAGGTCCCAATTTTCCTGGTCCAGCCTGGTTATGCCATTTCTTAGGTTCATAACGAGGATGGCGGTAATCATTTAACTGAGCTTCCTGCAATAAGGCCAGAGAAATAGCCGCATCAACTGTCCTTGGTTTATGCAAAACCAGAGCAGAACTAATCTCTTTTTTTAATCCTTTAAGAAACTTTGTTACAAAAAAGGTATCATCAAGAGCAGAGTGGTGTGTAAGCAACTGATGCATGAGTAACTCAAATTCCCTATGGTAACTCTCGACATCACCTGTTTGTCTAATTTCTAGTGTTTTAGTCATATTGGTGTAGTACAAATCCTTACCAAATTTCTGACACACAGCAACACACAATTGAGGCCAACTATTGATGTCATGGTTGGCTTCGTAGGTCTGAAGCCACATAGCTGCTGTACTAATGAAATGTAATGTTGCATAGTCCACTTTATAGTCTTCAGGGACATGAAGCATATGGAAATACTTTTCAGCCTTATCTTTCCATATCTTTCGGTCTGTACCATCAAACTTAGGGAATGAAGTTTTGGGCATATGAAAATCACGATACTGATCTCTAGTATTCCTATCATGCCTAAAACCCAAATTATCCTCATGTAGGGCAGTACGGAGATGAGATGGACCAGATTCATGCTGGTTTTGAGAGAGGCGAAACGCACCATTGCCCAGGACATGCCCTTGAGCATTGTCCTGGTTTGCAAATTCTTCACGGCGCCCACCTGGGCCAGGAGTTCGTGTAGCAGTAGCTATAGTGCCTTCCAATGAGGTAAGACGCACACTGAACCCCTCGACTTGAGTCTCCAAGCCGGCCACCTTGTTGGAGACATTTTCATTAGCCTTGAGAAGCCGCTCGGTGGTGATTTGCAGCGCTTGACAGCTCGTCGCCGTTTGGGTTACCGTATCAGCTGTCTTGTTAAGCGTTTCTGAGGTCTTGGTGAGGCCAATAATGAGATCACCAAGGGTGGAATGCATCTGCTCCATCGTCATTGTCGCCGTAGCGACCTGGCCTTCGATGATAGTCATCCGCTGCGTCAGCGTCGGGGGACGAGGTCCACGCGCCGTGGTGTCGAAGCTCCAGACGCCAAGGTCTACCGCCGCCTAGACCAACGAGTACTAAGATTGTGTCCCTTTTCCTCTACCAATTGGTCTGATTACGCCGCCTGAACCACGCAAATCCGGCAGATCGACAGGAATTTTACAACCTGTGCAAAGGGACGCACAGGGAACCTTCAATCATCGTCGAATTCGTAGCCGAATGTATCGCCGCCGCCACGAACGCCGCCACCGGTGCCGCTCGAAAATCACCGCAGCCACCACACCGCCGCCGCAAGAGATGAGCGAGGTTGGGGATTCTATGGGAGATCCCAACCCAACCACCTCAAACCCTCGATTCGCTGCCACAGCCGCCGAATCTGGGACGAAATCAGGAGGTTGTGCACAGAAAAAATTCTGGCTATTTTTGTGGATTTTCTCTAAAATTGGGGATAACTGATCCGAAGATCGAAGGCTCTGTATACCATTTGTTACGATCAAACTACAACTGGCAGCACACCAAGTAGAGTTTAGATCAATTCATCTCAGAATAAGAAGGATTGAAGATACAGGGTAGCAGCCAGAGAGGGGAAAATAGAGTTTACAACTCAGTTCTTTTTCTTCTTATCTCTACTGCGGCCCTTTTTCCTAATACATAGCCAAGCTGCTGGAATCTGGACGCAGCCAGCTCACGCACGCGCACCACACATGACTTCACTTGGGCTCATCTTGTTCCTGTCGGCCTGCTTCTATACTGGACGATGTGGGCTGGTCCATATCTGTGACACCATCAGAGTTAGGTACGTACCGACAAAGGTAATCATCTTCGGATTATGTCTAAAGGTTCTTCTTCGAGGGTTGTGATCCTCACATCCCGCAAAGTGTTCATGCAGTCCATCTGTTCTGCTGGCAAAGATATGTGTCCACCAAGCAAAGAATCCGTGGAACAAGGTGGAGAAACATTATAATGCTATTAGGAGATAGTCATGCATAAGGGCAACTTTAATGTCAATCTCTAAATTTTCTCCCACATCCATAGATAGGGGGACCAGTCAGTGGATATGGATGTCGGAGTCGGCAATCCAAGGTTATCTTGTACTCCCTCCGTCCCGAAAAACATGCCGCGGGCGCAGTTCATTGGTGATTTTGCAAAGAAGCCCTCATAGTTTTAAAATCGTCTGAAACAAGCCCCTCCGCCCCTGTCTTCTTCCTCCGCCGTCGATAGGGGCCGGCGCCGCCCAGCTGCGCGACTCGCCGCCCATCAGAAAGTGCTCCGCCGCCGTCGCCACGTACTTGCTTCGCTGCCGCCGTCACCAAGTACCTGCTCCGCCGCCTCCCCCGCTTAGACCTGCGTCGCCGCGATCCCGTCCCGCCTCGATTACCTGCGGGCATCGCCGGGATCTCCGGCCACGTCCTCCTCGAGCTCGCGGGCGTCCACCTCGAGCTCCCGCGCATCCTCCTCAAGCTCCAGCGCATCCTCCTCAAGCTCCAGTGCATTCTCCTTGAGCTCCCGCGTGTGCGCCGCCGCAATTCCTCCCGGCCGTGATCCCCTACGGGCGTCGCCGGAAATTGCCTCCACGATCCAGTGGACCAAGAGCTCGTGCGCTCCCTCCTCAATCTCCCGCGCGTCCTCCTCAATCTTCTGCGCGAGCCCGTGCAACTCCTTCTCACCTGCCCGCGCGCCCGTGCGGCTGCTTCTCCCCTACCGCTGGTGCTGCTGCTGCTCGTCTGCCCGTGCTGCCGTCAGAGCTCCTGCTCGTCAGAAGGAAGAAGGTACGGGAGTTGCTCCTCTGCTCCTGCACTAAGGAGTTGCTCCCCTGCTCCGTGTGCTGAATATGATCAGTGTACGGGAGTTGCTGCTCTGCTCCTGTTCGTCAGGAAGAACAATGTTAATTGAATAAAATCAGTAGATATCAGCAGAGCAATTATGATCTGAACAAACATTGTCAAGTGTAAATTGCATAATTCAGTCAGTCAATGGAGTGGATATGGACGAATCTGTGCCAGTGTACTGTAATTATGCCATACTCCAGTGGAGTATTCAGCACAAGTACCTGCTAATAGGGATCAGAGAGTTTGAACTTGTGTTAGAAATCTCCAGGGAAAGGTATCTCAGGGTCTTCCAAGAGCTTCTCCTTCAGCCACTGATTATCAACAGGTGTCTCTGGATGAACGCCATCAGGGAATATCTTCATCTTGCTCTGTTATGGGGACATGGCAGACCAAAACCTGACAGTTTTTAGGATTCATTAGTCAGTTGAACTAACAATGTTTAAAACAGAGTTCTTATTGTTGGAGACCCAAAAACTAGCCAAGGATTGATAATTAGAGCCAATAGAAACGTTAAAGTGCTCACTTATGAAGCATCGATGCATAATTCAATAGATGCATGATCTGTTGATAAAGTACTCCAGAACTGTCAGGCTAATGAACCTGACTTGCATAGATGTCATTGGCTCGTAAAACGATTCTTTCATGTGTAGTTATAATGTATGCCAAAAAAGATTCCAACCAGAAAATGAACAGATTTAAAAATATTCCTATCCAAATGCAATGCCAGATAGTAAATGCAAATTTGTAGAAACATTTGAATTGCAATAGGAAAAGAAAAGAAAAGAAAAGGAAAGGGAAAGTAAGTAATGAAAGCAAATGGTCACAAACTCCATTGTTAGGTTTTTGAAATTTCAGTAATGAAAGTTTGTGTACTGTTGATCATGTGGTACTGCTACAAAAAATACCCCAAACTAGAGTAAAATTGGTTATGGTTAGAGCAAAGTGTTTGGCCTCAATCCCTGGTGTGACAGCAAACTATAACATCTTATCAGTTTGGCTGGCATCTAGATAGCACACACACATACAGTACATTAGATGCACTGTATATCCAACTCAAAATTATTTGATTTATTTGGATTTATTAAAATCATTGGAATTTAAATGACAGTACTGACATAATTTTGTTTACTGAATTTTGCTTTCAAAATTGCTGCTGATCATGGTCATGGTCATTTGCAATAGTATAGGATAACTGCATAATCTTCTTGGAGTACCAGGGGCCAAGAGTAATTACTAGGAGCCAAGAGAAACAAATAACAACCATGGGACAAAACTGCATCATAGGATAACTAGGTCTGAACCATCTCACATTCAGAATGTTTCAGTAAACATGATACTCCCTAGTCTGAACTAGGTCTGTGTTTGCAAATGTTTCATTGAACATGATACTCCCTAGAACTCAGTTAAACTACTGCACAGAAAATTCAGTTATGAACCTATCCAAATGCAGTGTTAAAATGCACAGAAAATCCAGTTAAACATGATACTTTTTGTTTAATCTGGACATGTGTATGGTTTGTATGGAGGCTCCAGTAATAACTACTCATGATCATAATCTGAAAATTCAGTTAAAATGCAGCGTTAAAACTGTAGATATCTACTCATGATCATATCTAGCAGAACTAGTGCAAAAGTGTTGACAACAGTACTACTCATGATCATAATCTGAACTTTGTGTGTGTGTATTCTTGTTTGACTAGTGCAAATGCATTTCTTGTTTGACTTGCATACTCATTTTGTGTGTGTATATTCTTGTTGTGGTGTACTCATCTTTTGTCATTGATGGCAGGAACACATAAATATGGATTTGAACTTGATGCCTCAAGAGGAAGAACATGAAACCATTGATTTGAACTTGATGCCTCAAGAGGAAGATGATGAATGTATTAATTTGAATTGGATCGCTGAAAAGGAGGAACCTCAAGTGGCAAAGAATGGAGCTATGGATTTGAACTTGATGCCTCAAGAGGAAGACGATGAAGATATGAATTGGATGCCTCAAGAAGATGAAGGGAAAGAGGATGAAGCTCAAGAGAAAGAGGATGAAGTTATGAATTGGATACTTCAAGAGAAGAGAACAGAATTGTCAGATAAGGAGAGGCATGGTGTTTACTTCGCCTTGCTGGTAATCGAGCTCAGAGATGGGTCTGTTCAACCAGACGACAAGCTGCTAGTCTCAAACCTATTGGACATAAGTGTACGATCTGTTGAAAGAATATGGGAAGACGCCAAAAAGCAAATTGCCGATGGCAAAGAAGTAGATGTCTCAAGCAAGAAACCTGGAAGATCTGGCCGAAAGAGAAAGGACCTGGATCTAGAGAGGACCTCAACAATCCCACTGAATAAAAGAAGGACAATTCGATCTCTGGCACGGTCTCTAGGTGTAGCCCAATCGACCCTACATAAGAGGTTCCAGTTGAATGAGCTCAACCGCATCACAAGCACCGTGAAGCCTCACCTCAAGCTAGAGAACAAGCTTGCGAGATTGAAATTTTGTATGTCCATGGTCGATGACAATTCGATCTCAACTTCTCGGGCTATGTTCAAACCAATGACGAATATGGTTCACATTGATGAAAAGTGGTTTGACATGATGAGAGTGAAGAATAGTTACTATGTACTTCCAGGAGAACCTGAACCGAAGCGCACCGTGTTAAACACTCACAACATTGGGAAGGTAATGTTCCTAACAGCTGTTGCGAGACCTCGATATAACAATGAGGGGGAGCTAACATTCAATGGGAAGATCGACATTTGGGCATTCGCCGAAGAGACTGAGGCAAAGCGGACAAGTCAGAACAGAACAAAGGGAACAAAAGTGTTGACATCAGTGAAAGTAACTAGGCCTGTGTGCAGAGATTATCTAATCAATAAGGTTATCCCGGCAATTCAGGATAAGTGGCCTGACGATGATGAGGGAGCAACAATATTCATCCAACAGGATAACACAAAGCCTCATGTCCTTCCCAATGATGTAGCTTTTCGAGAAGCTGTGAAACAAACTGATCTTGACATCCGATTGCTACAACAGCCCCCAAATAGCCCTGAGTTAAATTGTTTGGACCTATGCTTCCATAACTCTCTCCAGTCTCTAACCGACTGCAGGTCACCTACAAACATCCAGGAACTGGTACATGGTGTGGAAGAGGAATTCGAGAACTACGATCCCGACAAGTTGCACAAAAGCTTTATCACATTAGAAGCAGTTACGTTTGAAGTTATAAAAGATAAAGGAGGAAATCAATATAAGTTGCCCCACTTGCACAAGGATCGCTTTTAGAATGCTGGAATGGAAATAATCAGTGTATATTGCGACAGTCGGGTAGTTGTTGATACTAGGGCCCTTATAGAAGAAATGGAAATTGCAATATGAAAAGAAAATGAAAGAAAAGAATTAGCTAGAGAAGGGAAAGCAAAAAAAAGTAAAGGGAAGGGAAGGGAAGAAGTGGCCAGAGAAAGGAAAAGAATGTAGTCAAGAGGGGACAAATAGGCCCTTTTGTCATGTAGTCAGGTGCTCCTTGTGTATGTCTTGTGTAATCTTGTGTCAAAGCGGGACAAAGTGGCCTTATATCATGTCCTTGTGTATGCCTTGTCTAATCCTTGTATATAAACTCCTTGTTGGAATTTATTGGAATTTGGGTTATTTGGCTTAATTGAATTATTTGGATTATTTGAATTAATTTGGGTTATTTAGATTAATTTGGATTAATTGAATTAATTTCGGTTATTTTGATTAATTTGGGTTATTTGGATTTATTTGAATTAATTAGAATTAATTTTGGTTATTTGCATGGTCTATTTGCTTCCAGTGTTGTTCCTTTTACTTCTTGGGTTTCCCTAGCCATCAATCTTTCTGCTCTCTATAATATGGTGAACACCTCCCCTTTTCCTAGCATTTAAAAACAAAATGATCACCTAGTCTAGTCTGTGATGTGACAAATGGAGGGGCATCAACCTGCACCTGTTTGATGATGCATTTTTGGGGGTTCACATATCATACAAGTTCAGAGATAAAAACAAGATCTCCTAACAATCTACTCTAGGATAAAAATATCACATATCAAATGGAGTAACTATGTTTAGAGCTAGCCTTCTTCCTAACAAAGTTACTGCTCCTAAATATGGGCACGCATTTTTTTTATTTACACAAGATCTCACAATGAAGGACAATATGTGGTACTCCTACTCCTACTGTAGTTGCAGCTACTCCTATTCCTTCTTCTACTCTAGTTGTAGTAAGCAATATCACCAGCTAAACAATATATGTAGTAGCATCTCAACAAGAAGTACTCGCTGCTATGGATCCGGTCATGGATGCATCAAACAAGTTTAAAAACCAAATTTAAATGATGTTGTTATTCAATGAGATTGTTAGCTCCTAGTGGAATGTGCTGCAAACTGATAGGCTATAAGATTGATTGGACATGGTTAAGAAAGGAGCAGCAATCTGCCTTTTCATACAGCCTAGATAACCAGATAATTAATACCGGAATATCATGTGAAAAACAATATAATTCCTTGGTCACAAACTTGTGGTAAAACATTATAATATGGCAACAGATGCTTTCAGCAATCAGCGACTGCCGTCGAATACTCCATCAAATTTAGATTTGAGATTTTGATGTGATGTAACTAATCTTTGTGCCATAATCTTTGCCATTTTAGAAATGCACTAATCTTTTCCATGGAGTACTATAGATATAGATTCAGTAACTGACAGTGTTACTAGATACTGCCATGGAGTATTTCTAAAATGCATAAAGGTTATGTACAGTGAAGTGAAACTACAATTTCATCATCGATTGGTGATGGTACTAAAATTTGTTGGTAAACCCTTCTGATTTGGACGATCCACTACTCACCAATTTCATCATGTGCCTCACCTTTGAAGTAACTCCTTGTACAAAATGCCTATCAGAATAAACAGGTTGACTTGCTTATCGACTGGACAAAATCCTCAAAACATTAAGGATGCACTGCTACTCTGCTAGTACACATCACATAATTACTCTGCGCGTAATATAGTGTTCTGTCAGAGATCGAATGCTTGCAAAACTATTCAGTTAACTGTGCAAAATACTCCAACTCTAAACTAGCAGAACTAGTGCAAATATTCAGTAAACATGGAGTAGAGAAGGGAGGTTGACCCAGGCTGTAGGACTTGGGGATGATTTGCAAAAGTGCAGAAAACTTGTAGCCACCGCCGCGGCTGCCAAGTTAGCAGGCGCGACCCACTGGACAGCCCAGCCGCGGTGTCGCAGGCGCGGATCTTCCACCAGAGAAACAATGAAGAAGACCCCGCCACGACCGTATTGCTCATGGAGCTGTCGCCGTCGTCTTCCACGCTCGCAAATCCATGACCTTTAGCTTGCCGTTGTCGTCGGGCTCATCGGTGTTTAGCCTGCTGCATCTCCTGTCGTCGTCGGGCTCGCCGGCCTCTAGGTTGTTGGTGGTGGTCCAGATCCAGTGCCCCTGGGCTCTCCGACGGCGGTTCCGACGCAGCCGGAGCAGAGCATGGCGGTAGCTGGAAAATCAAAGATTTTTTTGAGGAAGGGGGAGCTTGAGGAGGCAGGCGAGCGGCAGCTGAGCTGCGGCGGCGGAGCAGGAGGCAGATGCGGAGGGAGAGCGGGAGAGCAGGGTAGCAGCGGTGAAGGGGAGCAACGAAGCTCCGGCGGCGGAAAGCAGCGCAGCTGCTGGTTCTGTCGGAGGAGGACGACAAGGAGCGCGTGTTTGGTTGGGAGAAACTAGAGGTCTTTTTTGCAAAAATACCCTCACGACATGTTTTTCGGGACGGAGGGAGTATATATCTGTCAGTAAAGGGCATTATGAAATTCAAATAAAGTCTGATCCATAGCGCGTACCGGATTACATGCCCGATCACAACTAAAAAGAGACAATCATGCTTAGTTTTTACGTGCCTGAACAAAAAAATATCAGTCCAGCAGTTCATGCAAAAAAATAGATTTTCTGCCATGCCGAACCAGCAATCAGGCTCAAGGTGTCGTCGCCGCCGCGTAGGCAACCTTCGCCTCCGGCTCATTATTCGCCACCTCAATCTCCTCGTTGTTCGGTGCATCCAACTCATCTTTCTGCAACATCTTGTAGCAAAAGGCTTGCACGATCATTCTCGTGTCAGCATCCAAAGATTCCAAATTCAAGGTTAGCATCATGGCGTCCTCCGCATCGGCTACGATATTCATCTTCTTCTCTTCAAGCATCATTTTCTTCTCATCGAGCATGGCCTTCTTCTCCTCGAGCTTGAACTTCTCGGTCGCCTCCATCAACAATTTGAACCTCTCCGTCTTTTTATCTTCCTTGATGCCGGAGAGCTTGATGTATGCCCCCTCCTTCTTTAATAAGATGCCCTCGAATCTCTTTGTCAACTTGGCCGCCGCACCTTCTTGCGTTGCCATCTCCTCCTCCCACTTCTTTCCCCGAAACACTTCTCTAACCTTCTTGGGCGGTTCTTTTGTTGGGTCACCGGTTTCTTCCTCGATGGCTTGGGCGGCGGTCTTGGCAATGTATAGATTCCACTTTGGTTGCCCATTCAATTTCAACTAGTAATGTATGACGGTGAAGTTTTTCTTCTCCAATTTCTTGAACACCGTACACGCATAAGAAGGCTAAAAAATAAAACATTGTCAATAATGCATATCTGCCTGCACAACTATGCATACATATCCGGCTACAAAACTATACATATCCGACAAGTGACCAACAAACTATGTATATGTGACTAGTGATAAACAAAACTATGCATATCCGACTATAAACTAATCATATTCGGCCAAATGAACTTACTTGCTGGGTGATTTGCGCACCACTAGGCTACCGTGCGATGACATGCTGCAAATGGGCGCTTGATGGTGTACCATCAATGGTTGAGGGACTTTGATTCACGGTTGCAAATGACCACGTCTGAGTAGAAAGCAGAATGCTTGTGTTCATGGAACCATGTTTGAATGTTGGCCCAAAATGTTGTGTCCTTTTGCTTTGTGCCATGGATCTGATCGAGACTAGTGGCCAACCATGCATCGCACAACAGCTTTCCCTCCTGCATGTTGAAGCTTTATCCTCTAACCCTCTTCTTCGGATCACGGGCAAAATCACCCAGATCATCGTCCTTGCCCTCCTCCTCCTGCTCTAGCTAACCGGCGGTCCAATCTTGTTGTTATTTGCCCGTGCCGGTTTGGGTGTAGCCCTGCTGCGTGCTGGTCTGGGTGTAACCCTGCTGCGCATGGGAGTAGTTGCCAGACTCAGTGGGATCCAAGTTCTCCACCTGCCCATCCTCATAACCAGCTCGTACACTGCCTTGTAATGCTTCAGCCAAGGCGGCGTCTGTATGGTGGGCGACATTATCGGGGCACCGCAGCCCATGCTGTGACCTCCACCATGTTAACGACAAGCACACCCACCGCCATGTCTGCCACCAGCATGCCCTACGTTGGCCTTGTGCTTCTTGAGTGTTTCCTCCTTTCTGGCCTTCGCTTTGCCGCGACGATTTTGCCACGTCATCGAGTTGATCTTCCGGGCAAGCATAATGCTCGGATCCTCCAGGACCTTCACCACCTCCATCTTCGGTAGGTTATACTACGGCTCCATGTGTCAGCAGAAGGAGGGAAGAAGAGAGCAGGGGAGAAAAGGGCGGGAATTGGGTGGAGAGCGACAGAATGGAAGAAGAGAGTGGGAGATTTTGCCGTGGAAACAGTGTGGACAGCTACAAAAGTGCGTACTCTGCCTCCCTTCGAACTCCCGTAAAAGCCCCCCCCCCCCACACACGTTTGGTTCTGGTCTGCAAGAAAATCATGGTCTGAACTGCTCCGTGGACGAAAGGTGTCGGCGTTGAACGGCTTCTGGGGTTCGGATAACAGCGTTTGGATGGTTTGAGGGCCGACGTTGGAGATGCCCTAATCGAATAATCCTGGCATAACACCGAGCAATCACGGAGGCAAAGCTCACATGCAATTGTATGATCGATGAGAGCTTTCATTATCTGAAAAAAACTACTCCCTGCGTCCCACAATAAGATCATGAGGGATTACTATATGACCACAATTCTATCATAGTTTTCTTTTTCAAACGTGTTATCCGTTTGAGCACGAGCATGGGCCCATACATGCACCATTTTATTCTTTGCACACACAAAAAGACGGTCGTGCTTGCCTCTATTTTTTTAGGGACTGTCTACTTGACAGTCGACTGAAATCCAATTGGATCACAATCAAATTTTGCACCAAATAGGGAGCTGACACGTGTATGCCCTTTATTTCCTCCTTTGGCTATATGTATGTCAACAAACAGCAAAAGCAGCACATTTATGCCATTTATGCATCAGGACTGAAACGGCCCAGCCTAAAATCCCATCTGGACCATAACGGGTTTGATGCCCTAGATCCGATTTCTTAAAACTAGACCACAATTATGCCTGGACAGTAAAAAGGTCAGGGGATGGGTCCCAATTTTCGCAGTTCTGAAGATTCTCCAATTCCAATCCCTACTTTGATGCCTAGTGAATTTTCTAAGCTCTGAAGATCAAGAGAGAAATTTTGCCAGGACATGTGAAAACAACAGATGTACTGCATAAATCAAGAGAGGAAACATGAACTGGACAGTTCAGTAACATTGCAAAGCACAAATAAAGCCAGAACAAACTATATAGTAGAAGAAAAAAGCACACACTGTATACAAAACCCACATGAATCAGGCAAGGGATAACTAGATAGTTTAGTAGCATGTGTGCCCACATGCTCACATCCCCAAACAAAATATCCTAATGTAACATACACAGTGAGTAATTACATTGAAAATCCCAGTCAAAAAGCACATCACTTGCTCTATAAAAAACAGTGTAATCACAGTTCAATTTAACTACAAAGATACACTGGAAATACAGTTTAATAACTCTGAAATTCCACTTAAATGCCCATTGTAATTACATTGAAAATTCACAGTAATTACATACAGTGTGTTACTCTGAATATCCACTGAAAAAATTACATACACTGTAATTACTCTGAATATACACTGTAATTACACTGAAAAAACATTGTACTTACACTGTAATTACTCTAAATATACACTATAATTACACTGAAAAAACATTGTACTTACATTGTAAAAGACTATGTAATTGCAGTTCAATTTGACTGCAAAAAATACAACGGAATACAATATAATATCTCTGAAAATCCTCTTAAATGCCCATTGTAGTTAGACTAAGAAATCACCGTAATTACATTGTAATGTAAACTGCGATTACTCTAGAAAATCCACTAAAATCCCCATGGTAATTGCACTGAAATTCCATTCTAGTTACAAATAAAAAACACTGTAACTCTACTGAAATGCAATGTAATTACACAACTAGAAAAAATACACATTATTTGAGCACTTGATATGTCAACACTCAATAGTAGCTTCACTTTCAGCTCCTAGTTAATTGCACATCTCTAATATGCAAGCACCTGCAAAATCACCAGATAATTTGCAGAGATCACATAATCTATCTATTCCACGGCACAAAACTGGTCAGTTTGCATAAAAGCACTAGGGACATAGCATAACCACAATATTTAGCATGTACAGTGGCAAAAAAAAAGAGCATTTCCAAAGTAGTAAATTATAGTAGCTATAAGCCCCAAAACATATAAAATACAGTTACCAAGCTGCTGAAATTACATATACTAGAAAATCATGTGCACAACTAAGGTTTCTTACACAAATGGGCAGAAATAAAGTACGAGTATACAAATAACCCTAACAAAAGAAAATAAATGGTTCTAAAGTGAATGCACCAACAATGACAAAACCCAAAACATCCAGAGAGGTAAATTAACTAAAAGATAATGTGATTACTCTAAAATCCTCACTGTAATTACACTGAAATCCCCACTGTAATTACAATTCAAAAGCACTATAATTCCACTGAAAATGCACACAATAATTGCACTGAAATTTCATTGAAAATGCACACAGTAATTGCACTGAAATTTTACTGAAACATACATTGTGCTCAGTACAAATTTCAGTAAAATTACACTGTATTTCTAATAAAAACATATGCGTTTAAGAGACTAGAACATTGTGATTACACTTTAGTTTCAGTATTTTCCATTTAGACTTTCAAATGGTAAAATGGATTCAATACAAATCCAACAAAGAGAAACCCAAAATGTTAGGTTCTAAAAGTGCAAGCGGGCATTGCAAAACTAGGAAACTTCGACGACTTGCCTATGGAACTTGCAGTACTAAAAAACTAGGAAACTCACCAGTGTGATAAAAATTCAAAAACGTTGCAAACTAATGGAATTCAAATGGAAGTTACACTACTTACTTATGGAACTTACACTACTGATTAGGGAACTCAAACCTATGACTACATGACTCGTCGAGCGAGGCCTTGATTTCTATAAACACCTCACCATTGAATGAGAAACTTAGTCTCCGAAACGACTAAGACAGAAGACATGGTCAAGCCGACGCCGCCCTTGCTCACATGCCCGAATGGAATCAATATTTCCTTCGTCTAGTCTGGAAGGGAAAAAGACTGGCAGGGAACAGGACCGTGACTCTAAACCATTACATGAAAGAGAAGTTCATTCTCGTCATGATCTTGAAATGTAACACACACAAAACCCTAAGCATCAAATATATGAGGATACAACAACACTGACATGACCATATCAAACCATACTACAGAATGAGTGAAAAACTGAAATTGCATAACACCAAAACTGAAAATTACACAACCTAATAAGGAGATAGCATCTAAAGTACCAACACCACACTACAGAAGTACTAGGGCAGAGAAATTCATGAACAAAAAATAGCTGAAGATACAACACAGACCACCAAACACATACAAAACCAAAACAGAATGAATAAGAACATTCACATGACTAAGAACCTGACTTCAGACGAGGGAGGTTTTCCTAAATTACTACTGCATCTCTACATCCCTTGAACCTAAATTCAGATCAAGGATTGACAATTAGGACCTGCATCTACATCACAAGGGCCATTAGAATAAAAATTGACTGGTGAACCAAATTCAGAGCAAGGAGCAAGGACTGACCATTAGCACCTACTTCTACATCACACAGACGAGCAAAATCAACTGACCAGGGCAAAGGAAATTTAGAGCAAGGACTGAAATAAGCAACTGCATCTAGATCACACGAACATACAAAAACAAACGACCAGGGAACCTACATCTAACCCCCAAAAAACACCCTCTGAATCAAACTCCCAGGCTAACAGATATCAAATCAACGAGGGAAGAGCAAGGACCCACATCTACATAACAAGAACGATCAGGAATAAAACTACCAATACCACTAGATCCAGCAGATCAGACGCCTAGGCCAGCACATAGAAAATTGACAGGGGAAACGAATCCACCGCTACATCCATGCACCTACCACTACAAGAACAACAAAAATCGCTAGAGAAAATCCACCGCTACGAGTACACGTACACGTACATCTATATCAAGCACCAGGGGAATCGAATCAAACCAGTAGATCTAGAAGAAATCCAGTGGGGAAAGAGAGCAGACGAGAATAACCAACCGAAACCACAAGGAACTGGATCAGAAATCAAGTTGCAGTAGAGAAGGAGCTCGGAATCGCCATGGTCGACAAGGAAATCGCCAAGGAATCGAAATGACAGAAATGAAAAAAGAAGGAGACAAAGAGGGCTAGGGCCTAGGGGATGGGCAATTGGGCAGTAACGGGTTCGCCCGGAAACTATTACGCGACCGGTAAGAAACATAAAAGGAAAACGCCCGAAAAAAGGCACCTCCCAGCATGAATCTCTGTGCAAGATTGAACGGCCACAAAATTGAATGATGCCCAATTGTAAAACACTCGTCTGTGAAATAGCAAAACCATTTTTTTATCTGTCATGCATAATCCTAGTATTGCTATTATTTCTACGTCAAATTAATACATGAATACTAGTATCTTATTACTAGCCACGAACCCATGAGACACGCTCGATCGATCGAGCTCTCCGTCACAACATCTGTCGAGGTCGAGGTCGCGTGCATGAAGGCACAAGAGTTTCGTCTCCTTCGATCCATCGACCGCCGGGGACGTGATAAAGACGACGATGACGGACATTGTCTCTTTGACATGGACACGGGCAAGAGGCGTGGAGGAATCCGGCGCGACCGCTGGCTGCACAGTGCCGACTGCTGACGGTGACTGCGTGACGCGCGCTATATCTGTCCACCGGTCGGCCTGTGCGGTGATGCGTGGAACCTTCGTGTGTTCTCCTCCACGTGCGTGCCTCATCCCACCCGGTGCCGGCGCTGCCGACCTGACCACCGGTCGCCGGTCGGTCGGTCCGTCGATCCATCAGCTGGCTAGCCGCGCGTGCATCGTCCACTCGGGCCATGTGTGTATAAATAAGCTGGCCACGCCCACGATGCGATGCACATACATTCACTCGCCAGTCACCACCATCTCGCACGCGTCCAGCGGTGGAGACGAAGAACGAGAGAGAGAGAGAGAGAGAGAGAGAGAGTTGTTGGCATGGCGTCCAGAGAGGTCAGCATCCAGATGGCGTGGGTACTGAACGGCCAGCCGTGGTGTGCCCCGTCCCCGGAGCCGCTTCTCCTTCGTGTGCCGTCGCGGGCCGCCGGCATTTCTTCAATGGAGGCCGCCGATGCCGTCGTTTCCGGCGGCAGGACCACCAAGGAAGCGGCCGCGGCTTCTTACGCTGAGACGTCGAGCTCTGTCTTGATCAGCGTGCCAGGCTCGCCTTCGGGGCTCCACCTCGCGCAGCTTGGCGTGCCGCCGTTCGTCCGCGCCAACGAGACCGGCGTGGACGCCCCTGCCGTGCCGCCAAGCGAGTCGACGGTCCAGCGGGCTCACTACCCGGCGGTGCCGCAGCTGCTGAAGCAGGCCCGACACCACTCGCAGCCGTCCCTGGTGGTCAGAGGCGGCGGAGAGGTGCCGGCGGTGCCGCGGAGCGACAGCTCGCGGGAGCGAGACCGGCGGTTTGACCACTTTAAGACGTTCTCTGGCCGCCTTGAGAGGCAGCTCTCCAGCGTCCACCGGGTGCCACAGGACACCGATGTCGAGAAAGGTGCGGCGTCAAAGATCTCAGAGGAGGACACCGACGAGGATGATGCCGTGCCCACCTCCGACCGCTACTTCGCCGCCCTCGAAGGGCCCGAGCTCGAGACCCTTCGTGTACGTACCACATCACCGGATTTTCACCTTCCCTTAACAAAAGCATCATTGTGTCTAATGACGGTGTGGATGTACAGCCGACGGAGGTGGCGGTGCTGCCTAAGGACGAGACATGGCCGTTTCTGCTCCGGTTCCCCATCAGCGCCTTCGGGATGTGCCTTGGCGTGAGCAGCCAGGCCATGCTGTGGAAGACCCTCGAGTCAGAGCCCTCCACCAAGTTCCTTCATGTGCACCCTGCTGCCAACCACGTCCTCTGGTGGATCTCTGTCACACTCATGGTTGTTGTTTCCATCACCTACCTTCTTAAGGTCGTCTTCTACTTCGAGGCTGTCCGCCGCGAGTTTCATCACCCGGTGCGCGTCAACTTCTTCTTTGCACCATCGATTGCTTGCCTCTTCCTTGTCAAGGGTGTGCCGCATCCGGTGTGGGAGATCCACCACGTTGTTTGGTACCTTCTCATGTTGCCCATCTTGTGCCTCGACCTCAAGATCTACGGCCAATGGATGTCAAGCGGCGAGCGGCGCCTCTCAAAGGTGGCCAACCCATCCAACCACCTTGCTGTCGTTGGCAACTTCGTTGGTGCGCTGCTCGGCGCTAGGATGGGTCTCCGAGAGTTGCCAATCTTTTTCTTCGGCGTCGGGTTGGCCCACTATGCGGTGCTCTTCGTCACTCTGTATCAGCGGCTCCCCACCAATGTGCAACTCCCAAAGGAGCTCCATCCAGTGTTCTTCCTTTTCGTCGCCGCGCCTAGCGTCGCGTCCATGGCCTGGGCGAGGATCTCTGGCGAGTTCAACGATGGTGCGAAGCTACTTTACTTCATCTCACTATTCCTCTATGTGTCGCTAGTGGTACGCGTCAACCTCTTTCGGGGGTTCAGGTTCTCGCTGGCATGGTGGGCGTACACATTCCCAATGACGAGTGTGGCCTTGGCGACCGTGTTGTATGCATCGGAGGTAGACAATGTGCTGACCCGCTCACTGGTAGTCGTGTTGTCAGGAATTGCCGTTGTCACGGTCACCGGCGTGCTAGTCACCACCATGTACCACGCCTTCCTGCGGAAGGACCTCTTCCCCAATGACGTATCGATAGCCATCACGCGACGAAAGCCCAAGTTTAGCAAGATCCTCGCGCACCTTCGGTCGTCGAGCTCTGATGTCAAGGAGCTTGTTCTTTCCATCCCAAATTTAAGTTCCAGTTTCAAGCAGGGCGCATACTGCAATGACGCCAGCTCCAACTACAAGACGAGCGGCGGTGTCGGTGAGTCTCCTGTGGCACACAGGCTCGGAAGAGCAAAGTGTTAGGAGGTCCATGCACGAGCACGACATCCTGCATGTACGCACGGCTAACTTATGTTGATTAGTAGTGCTTTTATAGAGTTCTCTGTGTTTTTCTTCATTCTTTTTCTTCTTTGTGAACTTGCTGCACATAGTTGTAGTTGTAGATTAGGAGTGATACCGTGAGCAATTTACATTGCCATGATAATGATATAATTGTCGGAGATAAGGGTTGAGCTTGTAAATTTAGTGGTTATACTTTTTTGTTCAGAAGTAGAAAAATCTCAGTTACATTTCTTAACTCTATTCTCGTCTCAAGTAACTACATAGACCTGAAAATTGGAAGGACATTTCACCAAAGGTGTATTAATAAAATGGATGGCTTAGTGTGTTGCAACTTTAGAAGGGAGGTTTTCAAAGTTTTAAGATAGAGGAGTATTCGCAAAATCAATTTTTATGTGTGACCGTGACATGCTTTCCACTCATTGAGCAAAATCAAGGTTACCGCTAATGGCGCCTCTCTCAAACTTAGCTTTTCTTACATTTTATTCTAATTAAAACATAACTTAACTTACATTTACTTTCAATTAAACATAACTTTGCTTAGATTTTTCTTTGAGGGGTTAAACCAAACTTTATTACTCAAACTTCACACGAAGTAGGGATTATGGGGTTCGGGCAACCAAACATGCCGCCCTTGATCCAAAGAATGTGAGAACTTTGCTAACCTATCAGCATCGGTGTCCGTTGCTCCATAACTTCATCATAGCCTTCGCAAAAAGTCCTTTACAAATATTACTTGCTACTTGGATAAGAGACAGATTAGGTTTCGTTCCACAAATCAAAACACTTGGTTAGTTACATAGTTGAAGATGTAGACCAATATACACCTTCTGCCGCGACCTTGACTCCAAAATACATGACGTTTTGCTTGGAAAAAGATGAACTAAAGTATGCATAAAGCACATGACCTTAAATTCAGTCACAATCGTCTGCATTACTCCTTCT
>NC_041380.1:593996841-593999664 GCF_002162155.2 Triticum dicoccoides
ACTAGAAGCAAGGGCGTGCGCGTTGCCATGCCATTTTTCTCCTTTGTCATTTATATAAGGTTATTTTTGCTTGCTATATCTACTGTATTATGTCTCCTCTAATTTTTTTGATAGGTCAATGACATAAACATATATTGTAGAGTGTAAAATAACTTTGTTTTCTAAGAAAGAATGCGGTTTGACTGTCTTAAACTATAATTCATTTTCTTTTCATCTAAAACAGCAGAGGTACCAAAGTAACTTATAGAACTTGTAGATCATAGATAAACATGATAAAAATGAGAGAAAGGTGACCTGATAGCTTTACAGCTAAGAAGCTCGCAACACCCCATGTACAGCAGGAGCATCATCAATGATGGGCATCACAAACACTCAACCACTCAAAAAATGATTCTACGTATAGCAGCTATAGTGTAGCATGCACATAGAAACCAGTAGTCTCTAGAGAAAATAAACAACTCAAAGTCCTGACAAAGCGTAGTAGCATCTGTGCTATCAAAGCCAAATATCATTGATAAATTTAGAGAGTTTTAAAGGCAAAAAATGCAACAGCAAAAAGAAACTCCAACATGAATAGGTTTGCACGTCATTGGCAATGTTCATGGCCCTGGTAAGCTATGACACCGACATATACTCTTTCTAGTCCACCCCTTGCAATTCATTCTCCTCAAAGGCAGTCAAGCCCTCCTCCTTCTCTCGCATTGTCAGCTTATTCTTGTCAGAATTCTCTAGACATAGTAATTATACACCTCCTTCACAGTGGCTCGTCTGCTTTTGTCTTCAACAACTTCGACACATCCTCATCATGCGCGTTTGGTTGCCACCATATCTTAGTTGAGATCGATCATAGTGGAAGCCTCTCTCTTGCAAGAGAAGGCACACAACAACCTTACCGAGTGACAACGAATAAAGGAACCGGATGCAGTGACAGGAGCTAGGGACAATGCAAGAGGGATGCAAGGGCTTGGATTATTGGAGTCAGTGGTGCATGCTTGAACCACCTCCAATGCATGTGATATATATTTAATTCCCTCCCCTAAAAAGATTCCACATGTGTGTTCCTCTCCTCTCCAATACTTGTCTTAAATCCCATCTCTATATATACTTGTTGTAGTATGTTTTATCAAAGGTCCCATAACTTACAATATACATATGCAATGACCGCATTTTTAAACACTATACTAATGAATATATTTCTAGCGGCTCAATAACTGATATCAAACAAAATTTTACTATCTAATACTCCCTCTATCTCATATTAACCATCGAAATAGATGTATCTCGACGTATTTCATTGTTAGATATATTCGTTTGAGCGACAATTAATATAGGACGAAGGGGGTACTATATCTAATTATTTCTATATTTGTAGGCATTTGGAAAAGAGCAGGAATGAGATTAGCTCATTCTTATACGTATAAATAAGATGCAACTATATAGTAAATGTTGTAGTAGAAAACTATATAACCAGAGCCGACGAATCGTTCCGCAGTTGCGAAAGAAAAGAAAATGAGTCGTTCCGCTGGACAAGTCTCGCTGGTTAGCGTTGGCCTGGGCTGGCAGCCCATTTGGCTTGGATGCATTCTAGTCCAACTATGCTTTCTCTCTGCACCCTAAAGCTGATAGTTGCCCTCACATAGGGAGATTAAGGTCGTGATTTGCCTCAACTTAAAATGTAATTTGTCGCCTACTTTGCCGCGGACCCATTCCAAAAAATAGCACACACTATTACTCAGTAATGGAAGAGATCGAAGTGCGAGCGCAATGCCTCGCACAACTGCGCGGAAATGGCCTCCTCTCGCCTCTCAGAGGCGCAAGAACAAGCATGGAGGCACATAGAGAGCCTTGTATTGGCGGCAGGCTAAAGATCTAGTCCAGCCTCGCCATTCTCGGCTAGGCCTTTGCGACACCACGACCACGTGCCTTCACTAACGAGAACACCATGCGCGAGGAGGGAAACTGGAGAGGGAGAGGAGCAGTGGCGCCAGGATTTTGAGGCTGGGTTGCCAAAAAAAATTACTAAATGTACTATAAAGACACCAGTACGACAATAGTAATTTTTTAATGCATCAAACCATACTAATTATACATAAACATAAAGACACCAGTACCTTCTGATTGACAGATTGATGATATCCCATCTTACAATATCTACTGCTTACAATATAACTTTGTGATCGCCTTTTTGGAAGAGATTGATGACATCCTCATCCTTTACTTGATTGAAGAATTCTCTCTCAACAAATGTAACCAAACAATTGTTCAAGTAATCAACCCCCATTTTGCTCCTTAGCTTATTCTTCACATAGTTCATTGAAGAGAACACCCTTTCAACACTAGCAGTAGCTACTGGCAGAATTAATATCAACTTAAGAAGCTTGTAAACAATATAGTATTGTTCATGCTTGTTTGTCTCAACAAGCATAACTGAAAGCTCATACAGATTCTTCAAGTTTTGAAACCTTTCATCTCTACGCACATGAGTAACATACATGTTTAGTTGCCATGGAAGTCTTGCCAGTTCATCACTTGTGAAATCATTAGCATAAAACTTTGTAGCAAGCCTAACCAATTTCTCTTGATCATAAGCAGCAAATAGACGAAGTGGACAAAATGCTGCTATGCAAGAAAGTAGATCTGTGTTTACCTCATCAAACCTGCCATTCAACTCACTAATTTGCCTATCAATGACACTCACATACATATCAACTTTGAAGCGATGGTAATTAGTTGCACCATTAAAGAATCCCCTTCTAGGCCGGCCGGCAGGAAAGTAAGGACCCTCCATATCAACAATTCTGATCTTATGATTTCTAAAAAAAT
>NC_041380.1:594000180-594010264 GCF_002162155.2 Triticum dicoccoides
GGCGATGCAGTCCGGTCGGCGCGGCCCCCGGTTGATCCTGGTGAATAATACAGGTGCTGGGCCCTGGGGCTTGGCGGCCGGCGAGCACTGGCGGTGCTGAGGGGCTGAGGGCGGGGCAGCCGGGCGGGGCGGCGCCCGGTGACTCGGTGAGCGGGGGTCGCTGGGCGGCTAGGGATGTGTCCTGTGTCCCTGGTCCAGCGCTCGAGCAGGGGAAATGGGGATTCGGGAACGATCGAGTCAGTGAGAGAAGGGAGCGAGCGGTGGGTGCGTGCGGTGCCAGCTATGTATTAATTTTGTTTTTTTGTGCTCAATAATGGGTATTCATACGAATATATACGAATACCCTCAACGCCGCCAGTGGAGAGGAGGCGCTTCCTTACGCGTGCTCGAGGTTGGGATGGTGCAGGGAGCGCTCGGCGGCGAGGTCCCATCGTGGTTATCTGTAGATGGGGAACGAAGAGATGCTGTGAGGAGAGATATGATCTCAAGGAAAGAGATATTACTCGAACCAGTACGTGGGGAGGTCACTTGGCGGTGGCATTTCTTTGTTATTTTGTCAAATTCGCATACCTCTACGGAGACCCGGTCATAATCAACGTTGATTCCATAGCCCAATTGATTCTCAGCCAATTTACCCCTAGAAAGCTTAGTGATATAGGTGATTTAAATCATGTATGAGTTGTCTTGTACTCCTTCTGTAAATTAATACAAGAACGTTTAGATCACTAAAATAGTAATCTAAACATTTTTATATTAGTCTACGGAGGGAGTACTTTATATTTGACGCATTGTACTTTATACATACCCGACGGCCAGATAAATACACCCGAATGTTAGAGTTCTAATATTTTACATTGTATGTACACTATCCCACTGGTCTCTCACATGCATGAAGCACTTTATATGTCACTCACCTCTGGTGTGCTCTCGATGATCTGTAGGAATATAATGTTCCACTTCTATAAGCGGGCACGATGACTAAAACTCTCGGTGGATGGAGTCCTCCGGGTCATTCACGGCATGATGTCTCGCTCTTTTCTGAATCTCTACCATATACGTAGTACATATACGAAGAAAAAGGACCGACGGTTAGGGAAAGAAGGAGAAAAACCCATGGGGCTGGTCGTGCGCCGAAAAAATATTATAATTTGTGTATTATACATCTCCTTGTGTGGAGATAAAAGTAGTCGCTCCTGTTTCAAAGCTTGATTCAATTCCGGCGTGCTGCTCGCTTTTTCTACAAACATTTTGTTAGGACCCGGAGATGGTGCATATTCACATCTGCAATGTTTGTATAGTAACCTTTTTTCGCCATTGATTTACCTTTTCCACACAAACTAATAGTACTAAGCATGTACATGACGTACGTCCATCGTTGTTGGTTGATTTACATTTACATATGCTTGTGTAAGAGTATCTACAGCTGGGCATCACTAGTTTGGTCACTCAAATGCCACGGACACACCAAGTTTAACTGCTTATATTTTGGGCCAAATAACTACACCTCTTAAATTATCCTCCTCATCTTTTCAGGCATTTTAGTGAGTACCTTATGTGCAACCTCCCAGAGCATGCACGCGGCTAGATCTAATCTCCCACAGCACGCAGCGGCTGTCTGGCAAGCGGCTGTGGCTAGCACGCAAGTCTGAAGCATGCACGCTCGCAGCCGTGGCTGCATGCGGCTGCAGCTGCACGGCTACGTGGGCATGTGAGCACGTCGGCCACCATGCACGGTTGTGGCGGCCAGCGCGAGCATAGCAGGGGGCACGACCAACGGCGGAGCTATGTACAACACTGAGGGCCGCACGACTGCATACCGCCTAACACAATCGCTAAGGGCGAGTTTGGTTACCCTTATCGAGCCTAACTAGACCCGTCCGGTGTAGCCTTTTTTCGAATCTCGGTTGTTTGGTTTCTCGCATACACTATTGAGCCCACATAGTATGGTTCTTAAAGAACCCCTAGGCCTGGCCCGGTGGGAACGGACGAATCGGCAGTTTCTCGAGAGTCAGGCCCGAGTGATGCTTCGAGGCACACGTGGGTGGCTATCTGGAGACGTGTGTCTCGAGTTAATCCCTCTCTCTCTTCCTAATCCTCATCCCCTCTCTCTCTCTCCCTCCATGGCCCGCTTGTTCTTCTCCTCTGCGGCCAGCGCCACCCGCAGCTCGCCGCTGACACGCTACAGGTCGCGGTCGAAGCGGCCCCTCGGCTTGGCGACAGCGACGCCCTCCTGTTCCGCTCGGCACCGGATCGCGCTACACAAACGCGGCGATGACAAGCCGGAGAGATTCGGTGTTAATGACGCGCTCACCGGCGCCATCGAGCGCGAAGGCGAGAAGGTCGCCCGCGGAGGCCTGGTCGAGCACGGCCGCGAGGCGGAGCTCCAGGTCACGGCACGTCTTGGCGGAGGCCTCGGAGGTGACGGCGTCGTGCAGGAGGCGACAAAGGAACGCTACGGGAAGGGGCGCATCGTCTACTAAAGGGAGCACGGCGACAACAGACTCGAGGACAACGGCCTCACGAGCGAGGTCCCGAAGGCACTGGCGGCGGCGGGGAGCCTGTACGTGTAGCACAACTTCCTGACGAGGTTCCCGGTGCCGCCGACACCGCTGTCGGACTCCGTTGCGCTGTGCCTGTCCTACAACTGCATGGACCTCCCGTCCTCCTCCGTAGCTGACGGGTGCCCCACGATCGGCGGGCCCCTGGAGACCAGGCCCGCGGACCAGTGCTAGAGCAGCGGAGGCGACTGCTGAGCCTTCGCCGCACGCCGTCGCGCCGATGCGCCGTGGGCTGACAGACGGGGCTTGGTCGTCTCGCCTCGTCCCGTCTCCTGCTCCACGCGACACAGGCGGGCGGCGAGCCAGGTGCGGCCACGGCCACGGCGGCGAGTCGGGCACGTCCACAGTCGCTGGGGGTTGGTGGTGGGCACGATGGGAAGTGGAAGCTCCGGCACGCTCAAAGTGTTTGACAAAATGTCAAGCCCAACCTGATGGCTGTTAAGTTTTGTTGTTAACGTTGGTAATTAGCTGCATGTATACAACCAAACGTCGGGTGAAAATTGCTTCTCGATGACTAGACCCTCAATGCAGGCAACCAATTAACTGGTCATCTACGTTTTTGACCCTGTTTTTGCTACCCAGGCACTGCTCAGTCTGGCTTGTTTTCCCTCTCTGAGCCAGGCCTCACAGCGAAAGCAACCAAACACGCCCTAAGGGCGTTAGAGGTATATTTCTCTTATAGCAAGATGGCAGGAGGTCTCACCTGAAGAATTTCCCTGTCCCCTGATGCAACACATTAAATATTTAAATAGTTGATGCCCCCAATCTCTACTCCTAATGTCTCAGTTGGTAGTCTCCGTCGGTTAATTTTCGTCCCACCTACCATGGTTTTTTTCGTCCTCCGTCACACCTCCCAGAAAACTCGAACCAAACCACATAGCGATGCCTCTACATACTCCCATCGCAAGCAACAGAACTAGACGACAAAAAGATCTACGAAAAAAAACCAGCGAAAAAAACGGACACGACCTGCACGCACGCACGCACGCACGCATGGTGTCCTCGAGCGAGAACCTCTCGCCCTCACAACTCATAGAGCAGATCCATTCGCCGCCGCCTATCCCTGCGCTACCTATATACCTTCGCCGCCGCCCTCCCATCAATCCGCCGCCGATCCCTACGCTACCTACATCCCTTCGTTGCTGCCCTCCCATAATCGTGCCGCCGATCCTGGAGCTACCGCCATCCGTTCGGCGCCGCCATCCCATCAAGCCGCCGCCGACCCTGGAGCCATCTACCCCTGGATCCCTTCGCGTGCGGGCGCCGATCCCGTCGAGCTACCTAGCGGATCCCTTCCCAGGCGCCGATCCCCTTGGCATCGTTGATCCCTTTGCAACGTTCAGGAGCCGACGCCGATCCCCTTCAGGAGCCATCTGATATGAACGCACGGGCACGCCGATCCCCTTTAGGAGCCGATGCAGACTCATTGCGGACCATCCAGGTTTTTGTATGTTATGTGCTTTTTGTATGAGATTGAGATACTGTTGGGGCACTCTTTTGGGGTAATCTTATTCCGAGAGATCCGTAAAATAATACTTATTCAAAGAGGAGACACCGATAGAGATTTGTTTGATGTGTTGAGAAAGATTCAAGGATTCACTATTTGTTTGGTCAACTGATCAATGTTTTCCCAACACAGGTATTCATCGTTGTATTTTTACTTTTACTATGTCTCTGAACCATCTGGATGATGAACTATGTACTGTAATTTTTAGTATGTCGCAAGAACGTGAACCTAATTTTTGGTCTGTCTAAATCACGTGCAAATTGGGTACTCTGGAGCACATGGGAGGAGGAGAAGGATGGGAGGTGTGTAAAATTCGGCGCCAAGGGAGACGATCGAGATGGTGGAGCAGAATCCAGAGGACGCCGGCAGACCAGGTAGAGGAGACACTACTAGAAAAACGGCTATAGCTAATATGGACACAAAAGGCGCACTATGTATGTGGTGCGTCATTATTAGTTTTGTCCTGGCCCCACACCCCTCCCCAGACTTACCAGTGGCGCACCAGGGGATAGTGCGCCATTACTAGTTTTAACTAGTAATGGCGCACCACACCCATGGTGTGCCACTACTAACAATTGTTTTTTAATTTTTTTAAACTAGCAATGGCGCACCAGTGGATAGTGCGCCATTACTAGTTTTAACTAGTAATGGCGCACCATACCCTCGGTGCGCCACTACTAACAATTGTTTTTTATTTTATTTTTGAAAACTAGCAATGGCGCATCACACACCAGGTGCGCCATTAGTAACCCTGGTTACCAATGGCGCATTGTTAGGAGGTGCGCCATTGGTAACCTGAGAGCAGCTAGATATTTTTGGCAGCCATCTATCACACTCACTTTCCCCACTTCATTTTCTCCACCTCTACTAAGCTTGGTCTCAGCTGCCTCCTCCTCCTCACCTCATTAGCACCATAGATTCACCCAAATTAAGTGGTTAAATTTCCTTTTTTTGATAGGTAAGTAAGGGGAAAGCTTTTTTATGTTCTAGATCTACTTTTTTCTCCCTCCAACAACGTCCACACTTTTTATGGCCTAGATCTTCGTATGCTTGTGGTGTTGCATATGTTTGTGTTTGCAGGTACCGGTATTTGAAATGCGATAGTTGACAATATTTTGCCGGAATGTTGATTTATTTCCGTTTCGGTGAGAATTTGGCACTATGCATTCTTGTTTGTCCTATTTTTAGGCAAAGTCATGCCAACTTTTTTTGGTTCTAAAATATCGTTTTGCTCTACCTCACAGGCGACCATGGTTCGCACGATGACCGAAGGCATTGTGAATAGGTTTTTGAGCTCCGCGAAGGCCGAGATGCTTCAAAAGAACGAGAGGGAGATAAGATGTCCGTGTCGAAGATGCAAGCTGAAGAGCCTTATGGACCCGGATTCCGAACAGGTGCGGAAGCACCTGCTCTTGTGTGGTTTCATGGATGGCTATCGGTGGCAAGGTGATGAAGATGATTATGAAGTCGTCCATGGGGGCCGGGAAAGAAATAAGGAAGGGCAGCAAGTCAACCGTGCCGAGGGCAGGCGAGAAGACGAAGAATCACCAAGACATGATCACGAAGTAGATGCAGGACACAATCATCATGTAGAAGATGTCGTACATGATGATGAGGAAGATCAAGACGAAGGGCATGACCATGAAGATGAAGATGTCGGAGCATACGACGATGGACCATCGATGGGCTGGTTGCAGGACCCTCATATTGAAGAGCTGCTTCTCAAGCAGACGGGTAATGCAAGAGTTGCCGCCCGAGAGAAAGCCAAGCTGGATCAACTAGATATAGACGCGGTTACTCCATTGTATGAAGGATGCAGGCCCGAGGATACCCGCCTGAAAGTAACGCTCATGGCTCTGGAGATGAAGTTCAAACACAAAATGACCGACGCATGCTTCGACGAGAACATGTCATTCTGGCACGAACATCTTCCCAAGGGGAACAAGTGCCCGACCAGTTTCGAGGAGGCGAAGAAAATCATGTGTCCTCTGGATTTACCGCACATGAAATACCATGTGTGCATGAACGATTGCATCATTTATCGGGACGAGCACGTGGAGTCTACCATATGTTCGGTGTACGGCGTCACTCGATACAAGAAGAGGAAGAAAGCTCCTCGAAAAGTGGTGTGGTACTTTCCGATCACTCCTTGTCTGCAGCGGTATTTCGCAGACCCTAAGTTAGCAAAACTCCTACGTTGGCACGCGGATAGGGAGGAGAAGAAGCGAGAAGATGACAGAAATGAATCGGAGATAAATAAAAAAGACAAGATGCTGAGTCACCCTAAGGATGCGAGCCAGTGGCAACACTACAAGAAATATGTCAACTTATGACCTTCTATCAGTGACCCTGGAAAAATTGGTCATAAACCTATGGCCATTTTAGACCAATTGGTTAAAAGCTGTTCGGGGGGCTCCAAACCCTAAACCATTGCGACCATTTTGGTCACAAAGGTCGTAATTTTCTTACACGAAATGGTCATAAAGCAGATAGCACTAGTCCGCTGCCTTATTTCTAGCTGATCATGACCAATATAGATGGTCATAACCTTGTCAATTGTGGTGGATTGGTATGACTTGGCGCCACCTCATCAGTTTTGCCTATGTGTCATGTCCATGTGTAAATTTTTGCCCTAGGTTGTGAAGCAACCTATATTTCTGTCATTCCTAAAATTCCCAAAAAATCTCATAAATTCTTTGGATCATATCTTCGTCAAATATGTAAAAATACTTCCTTGCCTAGTTCAAAAATAATTCAACAATATTCATTTTCCTATTCTGTTCACAACATCACTTTATGAAGAAAGTGCTACTTATATATTCTTGATTGCCCTCGGAATTCTTGGGCACTCTTTCCTATCCAAATCATTGCCGCATGACAAAATTCAGCTCCAGTTGCCTGGCAAATCTTGCTCGGCAAATTTCCAAAGTTTTTGTCCACCTAGAAGCATTGTGAAGGAAGTACCTTTTTTATATATGCAAATTACATGAAATGTATACAGTTCCTTCATATGCCCAAATTATCACCCTCCTCCAAATTGCAACTCAGGCAAATTAACTATGTGAGCCCAGGTTCAATTTTTTTTTGTGGCCAGATTGGCACGTTGCAAAGAAAGTGTTATCTAGACCCCTCCTATTAACCTCAAACTCTTTGGGCACTCTTCCATAACCAAATCATTGCCACATGATAATATTCAGCTCCATTTTCCTAGTAAATCTTTCTCAGGAAATTTCCAAAGTTTCTACCTCGAGAGAAGCTTTGTGAAGTAAGTACTATCTAGGCTTACCCAAATGATTTGAAAATCTACCAAGGCATAACCATACCTATGTAACTTACCTACACCAAATTTGAGCTCATTTCATTCATCCAATTTCTCTCACTAGTTTTCCCAAGTTTCTGTCCATAGAAGAGCATTTTGAAGGAAGTACCACTTTGGCATGTCCAAATGGTATCAATTTTCTACGGTGCTTTCCAATGCCCAAATAACCATCCTTCACCAAATTTCAGCTCAATCCATTCATTATTTTGAGCCCAACTTCAACATTCATATTTCTGTCCAGTGTGGTACTTTGCAAAGCAAGTACCACCTAGGATCCTCCTTTTGATCTGAAAATTTGCGAAGACATTCTTCTTAGTAGATGATCATCCTCAGCAAAAACTCACGCCCATTGGCCATGTGCATTTCTCGTACTGCCAATCAAACACTTGGCTGCTAATTCATCTTTGAGCATAGGTCGGTCTCCTCGTGAGATTCTTCTGTTGTAATTTTCTTCCTAGCACCTACCCGGAGAGTGCCCAACCCGCTAGACATGCCTAGGCCTCCCAGAACGCATGTCAACGCCGAGGTCATGCGGTGACCACGCGGCGGGCATGCGAGTTTACGCGCTTTGGAGTTGGGGCCCTGGGCCACATCCAAACCTCGACGTATCGCCACCAAACCATGTATTTATGATTAAATAGATACTTATGTAACTAGAAATGATTTTTGGAAAAAATAAAGAGCAAACAATAAGGTAGATGCAGTTCAAAATTGACCCGCTTCCTACTGAATCGGCAGAAATTTGTGTTTTTCACAAGTGATGGATCAAAACTTTTTCCTACTGAAAGCCATGAATCTTCACGCATGATAGCTCATTTCTGAGAACACCTTTTTAAAATAATTTCCATATTACAAGTTTATTATTTTTCTTGAAAACTTGGTCACATATAATGACACAATGCGAAGGTTTTCCAAATTTTTGATTTTTTTGAATATTTTATGCCCGTTTCAAAATGCGGTAAAAACGGCGGGTTTGACCGTTCCTAGCTAGTGGTTGAATCTTGGAAAACTTTTGATATTTCCCTGATTAAATAGATACTTATGTATCTAGTAATGATTTTTTGAAAAAATAAAGAGCAAACTATGAGGCAGCTGCAATTCAAATTTGACCCGCTTCCACCTGAATCGGTGGGAATTTGTCTTTTTCACCAGAGGTGGATAAAGGCATTTAAAACCCAACCATTTGGTCAATTGTGAATCAGATATGGCCTAGTATTTTATAAAATTGATTTGGTCCAATTTTGCAACAAATATACTGTAGGTCCTTCACAAAAAGAACTCAATTCGGGCACTCGAAAAATGGAAAATGAATTTTCCGTGTAAAGAAAATAAAAGTCCCTTAGGCAACATTGTTTGCCATTCCAATATGCACCCTTTTGCACAATATGAGATCATTTGAACAAACTATGCCAGGACTGTGGCCATAAGATTGATCATTTTGGCTTTAAAGCCATGAATCTTCATGCATGATAGCTCATTTCTGAGAACACTTTTTTAAAATAATTGCCGTATTACAAGTTTGTTATTTTTCCTGGGAACTTGGCCAGATATGATGACACAATGCGAAGGTTTCCCAATTTTTTGATTTTTTTTGAATTTTTTATGCCCGATTCAAAATGCGGTCAAAACGGCGGGAATGACCGTTCCTAGCTAGTGGTTGAATCTTGAATTTTTTTGTGTTTCTCTGATTAAATAGGTACTTATGTACCTAGAAATGATTTTTTGGAAAAATAAAGAGCAAACTATGAGGCAGCTGCAGTTCAAATTTGACCCGCTTCTAGCTGAATCGGTGGAAATTTGTCTTTTTCACCAGAGGTGGATCAACACTTGTGACACCCAACCATTTGGTCAATTGTGCATAAAATATGGCCTAGTATTTTACAAAAATGATTTGGTCCAAATTTGCAACAATTATTTGGTAGGTTATTCACAAAAAAAACTCATTTTGGGCACTCGAAAAATGGAAAATGATTTTTTCGTCCAAAGAAAACGAAAACTTCCTTAGGCAACATTGTGTGCCATTCCAATATGCACCCTTGTGCACAATACGAAATCATTTGAACAAATTTTCGTTCAAATTTTCCCCGCTTCCTACTGAATGGATGAAATTTGTTTTTTTATAAGAGGTGGATCAAAAGCCTTTGACATGTAACTATTTGTTCAATTTTACATAAAATGTGGTCTAATATTTTCAAAAAATGGAGTTGTGCTATTTTGGAACAAATATTTGGTAGCTTCTTCACAAAAAATCTTTTTATGCACTCGAAAAATTGGAAAATCATCTTTTTGTGCAAAGAAAATAAAAGCCGTCGAACTATGGCATTGTTTGCCATTCTAAGATGCACACTTATGAAAAAAACGAGATCATTTTGACAAACTATGTCGTTGTTATGTTTTTTTTAAGTTTTGGGTCCAAAATTTTGAGATTCAAGTGCGAGATAGCCGGCCAATGAGACGCAAGGGACAGCTTTCACGCGGATCACCAAATTGGACACAATCCAAGCCATCCATCATGCATCCATCCAACGGTGGAGCTTCTCCCGAGAGTCAAAAACCCTAACCCACCCACCCACCCACCCTCCCCTCGATCCCCCAGATCCCCACCCGCTGCCACCCCCACTCACTCACTCACTCCCCCTCCCCTCGGTCCCCCAGATCCATCCTCTCCTCCCCCGCAACCCCAAACCCGGCCCCGTCGCC
>NC_041380.1:594011123-594068790 GCF_002162155.2 Triticum dicoccoides
ATACTTCATACCCGCCGGCGACCTCTCACCTCCGCCTTCCACTCCACCCTCTACTTCTCTCCACGCCGAAACCCTAGATCGACGCCATGGCCACCTCTCTCTAGCGTCCCCTCTCTCTCTCCCGTGGCGGCATTCACCACTTCAACATTGTCGGTGACCACAACCATGGCCTCAACCTCCCCTTCCCTCCCTGGTTGGAGATCCACTCAATTCCTCTCGCTCCCCCGATTCCTCTCCAATCCCGCCGCTGGCCGACTACCACCCCCACCGGCGACCTCCCTTCCTCCCGAGATGTACGGATGTGGCGAGACGGATCGTCGGATCCCCGCCGCGCCGGACCGGTGAGATCCAGCTCCTTGCCGATCCCATGGTCTCCGCGGTGGCGCGAGTCCTCCTCCTCGTTCCTGCTATCGCCTCCTCCCTTGTGGGGCGCACGGACGCCCTTCGGTCGCTGGGCGTCAGCGACGAGGCGGGGGCCGGGGCCGCCACGCAGGGGGAGGACGCCGTGGACCTCAACCCCACCAGCTTGGGCGCCTTCCTCACGGCCTCGCGGGAGCAGTTCGCCGTCGTCGAGTTCTTCGCCCACTGGTCAGTCGCTCCCCGGCTTGATTCGCGTCCTTTTTTTATTCCATATGCGGATTGCTTCTATTCAATTTGGTCTGAGATCAATCCTTTGCACGTACGCACTTGATCCAGGTTGCTCCATGAGACGACCGTGTTCTTCAGCATGGACCACCTGCAGCGCCTCGCGAGGTAGGGCCAGTGGGACGACGCCATCAAGTACGTCGTCCGCTTCATGCCCAAGGTCAACGCGATGCTTGGCGAGGAGGGGAGGCTCCTCTTCAGCTTCATGAATCTACACAGAACCATCCAGTCCATCCCAACGCCCCCTCCGGCGCCGTCAGGCGCACCCGCTTGCTCTCAGCCTTGCACCGCAACGAGAAGCTCAGGTGACTCGTATTTTTTTCCAACCGTGTTCCATTATTCTGAGGGGTTCTGCATGCAAGTATGTCTGTAGTGTGAGCGTGTAGCATAGATAAAACTTCAGGTTTTGAACATCTCTTCCTATGATACAGGGCCGGCATCGACTGGCAACTCGTGAGGAACAGAGCTGCGGAGATCGCCAAGGATTTGATCGCCAAGACCCCCGAGTTCAATGACCTGTTGCGGTTGCCCAACTGCCGGGATAAGCCACACAACATTCTCCCTATCCGATCCTGCAGCAGGTATATATGCTCCTTCCTACTAGTAGTACTTAAATCTGACTCCTAGCGAGTATGCGATTGGTTTTCAGTTTTGCTGGACACATATGTGGATTCGGAACTGACTGGAACATGATGATTTTGTTAGCCCACTAAAGAATTACCCAACACCTCAATCCTCTGCCACACTATGTTGAGTTTTTTTAATCATGTGCGAGTTAATTGATACTACAATAGTCTATTTATTCCTAGTTCTTTGCAGGACCTTGTTCTGTTAGACTCATCATAGAAGTATGCTATTCTTGCAGTGTCTATTCTGTCAAAAAATTGAAAACACTTTTCTTAATGCAATCTTTATATTTGACCATAAAAACACTTTGCTTGTTGTCAAAGATGGTGTGTATTATACACACCCCTCTGTGATTTATGCACTTCACATGCATTTTCCCCATCACCCACAAACCGTAACATGCAAGTTGTATGTGCTACTACAATTCTTGCACTTGATTTCAAATCTTTCTCTACTCTGTGTGTGCATGTGTGTTAATGATGGATTGGCTGGTCAGATGATGCTACAACAACATATTCCTGAGATTCTCTTTGAGGAATACAAAATCAAGGTTTTAAAGACTAATGGCCAGCCTGTCTAATGTTTGTTTTCTCTATACACTTGCTCCTTCCAGTAGGCATTGCAAGTGATGTGTTCAAGTGTAGTCCTCTAGTCACATTTTTAACCAGTACCATATGATTGTAGCATACTTGTAGTTTTAGTCATTTAACATCTTAATTTAGCTAGAATGATGAAGTAGTTGCACTTGGAAGATGGTCTGAGCAAATGATGATTCATATGATTATTCTGGCGTTGCTATGTTTGATCTGGTGGTGCCAAAAAAACTCATGCTTATGCTGAGCTTACTTTTAATATCATTTTATTCTGTGTGATGAGCTTAGTTTTGTACTGTAGCCACCTTCTTGTTTACTTTGTTGAATCCTGTCTTGTGTACTAATCATGAGCTACTAGCATTTGGCTTCTGTGTGCTAATTAAACCTGATAAGTATGTATACTTCTTTGAGATACAAATTCCACATTGCATGTTTATGTGCTAATTAAACCTGATAAGTATGTATACTTCTTTGAGATACAAATTCCACATTGCATGTTTATGAGGTTCAATTTCTACAGATGTTGCCAAATGAATGTGTCAATATGTCTCTCCTTAGGGGTTGTTTTAAACCGCAAATGATCTACTGTATCAATTTTTTGCTGTTCAAAGATTGAAATCCTGGTTCATTTTCAAAGATCGAAATGTTGTTGACCCTGTTCTTCTATGCTTAAATGGTAAAAATGTCGCATTTTGCTTGTTCTAACCATTTTTCTTAATAACTTGCAGATGCTGGCCTTCATTCATGTTTTGTCGTGAGGTCCAGGATGAACAAGTTGGGAGAAGCATTGGAGCTAGTTATACTATGATAGTTGTTTTACCAGATGTGAACATTTTTTTATTGTAAACTTGATGTGAAGCATATTTTTCTGTAATAATGTGTTACCAGGATGAACCATCCTTGCTGTGTTACCAGGATGAACAAGTTTGATTGTAATAATGTGCCAAGTTTGGCTCTTTCTGATTGTATTCGTGATGTGTACCATATTTTTCCTGATTAGTTGTGCTCTGTTTGAAGCATTTTGTTTTCTCTCTGTTCGGATTTAAATATTGTTATTTATTTACTGGAAAATTGAGATCTGAAGAATATAACAGTGACAACTGGGACCCACTTGTTAGAACCTGACAACTGGGTCCCATCTCACTAGTGGGCTCATCTTTTGGAAAAAATAAAATAAAAAAGGCCATGGCCTAGAACATAAAAAGGCCGAATTCTTGGGCTAGGCCCATGTAGCTAATAAAAGCACAGAAAAAAATATAGAAAGGCCGAATTGTTGGGCTAGGCCCATGTAAAACACTGAATTGGACCGGGCTGATTCTTGTGCCACATCAGATTGCCACATCGGATGCCTACGTGGCCTGGGGAGGCTGCTAGTGACCAAAACACCACAGTAGACATATTTTGGTCGTAAACGTCTACGACCATTCCAGAAGAAAGGTCGCTATAGTCAGTTTATGACCGCCAGCTTTTGACCTTATGTTTTTGGTCACAAAAAGGTCACAAATTGAAAACAGTGACCATTCAGTGACCAATAGTGCTGGTCACAAGTTGACATATTTCTTGTAGTGCAAGCGTTGAACTTCGAACACCCAGAATTTGGGGACGATCCAAGGAACATCGTGCTGGGCACGAGCACCGATGGAGTCAATCCGTTTGGCAGCCAGAGAAGCACACATAGCACCTGGCCTGTGTTTGTGTGGATGTATAACCTTCCCCCTGGATGTGCATGAAGAGGAAGTACATTCACATGAGTATGCTAATTGAAGGGACGAAACAACTAGGGAAGGACATCAATCTGTATCTGGGGATGCTGAAAGACGAGCTAGACACGCTGTGGAAAACGCCAGCCAATACGTGAGACGCCGCAGAGAAAGAATATTTCCCTATGAGAGCCGCACTGCTCATGACGGTGCACGACTATCTCGGTTACAGATATGTCGCGGGGTAGGTGGTCCACGGATCTTGTGCATGCGTTAGGTGTATGGATGACAGAACGTATCGCCAGCTAGATAGAGATCCTGGGTCTTCGAAAACCATGTTCGTAGGACATCGAAGGTGGCTTCGCGACGATGACTCTTGGAGAAAACGCAAGGATTTGTTCAATGGTGAAACCAAACACCGAAGATGCCTACGTACGAGGAGCAGCGAGGAAATAGACGAACTGTTGAAAATTGGAAAGAGTGCCCACCGCCGGGAAAGAAGCGAAAGGCGCCAGAGCCGCTGCTGAAGGTATGGAAAACGAGGTCTGTTTTCTAGGACTTGTCGTACTGGAAGATCCTCCGTGTGCCTCACAGCCTTGATGTCATGCATATCACGAAGAACGTGTGCGAGAGTCTTCTTGGTACCCTGCTCAACAAGCCAGAGTGGACCAAAGATGGGCCGAAAGCAAGGATTGGGCCGCACGGGACCATGATCACCTTTGATAACCCACAAGTATAGGGGATCGCAACAGTTTTCGATAAGTAAGAGTGTCGAACCCAACGAGGAGCTAAATGCAGAACACATATTCCCTCAAGTTATATCGGCCACCGATACAACTCTACGCACGCTTGATGTTCGCTTTACCTAGAACAAGTATGAAACTAGAAGTACTTTGTAGGTGTTTTTGGATAGGTTTGCAAGATAATAAAGAGCCCGTAACTAAAAAGTAGGGGATGTTTAGATAAAGACACAACTAAGTTAGTTTTAGTAAAGATCTTTTTGTTACGAGAAAGTTATTTGTCCCTAGGCAATCGATAACTAGACCGATAATCATTATTGCAATTTTATATGAGGGAGAGGCATAAGCTAACATACTTTCTCTTCTTGGATCATATGAACTTATGATTGGAACTCTAGCAAGCATCCGCAACTACTAAAGATCATTAAGGTAAAACCCAACCATAGCATTAAAGCATCAAATCCTCTTTATCCCATACACAACAGCCCCCTTACTCGGGTTTGTGTTTCAGTCACTCACGCAACCCACTATAAGCGAATCATGAACGTATTGCAACACCCTACAGCGGGGATCCCTCACGCTTGCGCTACATGGAGAGCACCATAGGACAGCACCAATAATAAAACATGCAACTCAAACCAATCACGACATCAAATAACCCATAGGAGAAAATAGATCTACTCAAACATCATAGGATAGCCATACATCATTGGGAAATAATATATAGCATTGATCACCATGTTTAAGTAGAGATTACAGCAGGTAAGAGAGAGGTTACACCGCTGCATAGAGGGGGGAGAGTGGTGATGATGGCGGTGAAGATTGCGGTGATGATGATGGCCACGGCAGCGTTCCGGTGCCACCGGAATAGAAGGGGATAGGGGGGGGGGCCTTCGTCTTGTTCTTCCTTGACCTCCTCCCTAGATGGGAGAAGGGTTTCCCCTCTGGTCCTTGGCCTCCATGGCGTGGGAGGGGCGAGATTGGATCTGTCTCTCTGTCTCTCTCTGTTTCTGCGTTTTCAGATTATACCCTTTCACCGTTTCTTATATTCTTGGAGATCCGTAACTCCGATTGGGCTAAAATTTTAACATGATCTCTATCCGGATATTAGTTTTCTTGCGGCGAAAGAAGGGCATCAACCGCCTTACGGGGTGGCCATGAGGGTCAGGGGCGCGCCCAGGGGGGTGGGGCACGCCCCCCTGCCCCGTGCCTCCCTCGGGCACCGTCTCGTGTGGATTTTTCTTCCCAAAATCATATATATTCCAAAAAATCTCCGTTAGTTTTTATCCCGTTTGGACTCCATTTGATATGGATATTCTGCAAAACAAAAAACATGCAACAAATAGGAACTGGCACTGGGCACTGGATCAATATGTTAGTCCCAAAAATAGTATAAATAGTTGCCAAAAGTATATGAAAGTTGTAGAATATTGGCATTGAACAATCAAAAATTATAGATACGACGGAGACGTATCAGCATCCCCAAGCTTAATTCCTTCTCGTCCTCGAGTATGTAAATGATAAAAATATAATTTTTGATGTGGAATGCTACCTAGCATAATCTTGATCACGTATCTAATCATGGCATGAATATTAAGATACGAGTGATTCAAAGAAATAGTCTATCATTTGACATAAAAACAATATTACTTCAAGCCTACTAATAAAGCAATCATGTATTTTCAAAATAACATGGCCAAACAAATTTATCCCTACAAAATCATATAGTCTGGCTATGCTCCATCTTCACCACACAAAATATTCACATCATGCACAACCCCGATGACAAGCCGAGCAATTGGTTCATACTTTTTAATGCGCTTCAGCATTTTCAACCCTCACGCAATAGATGAGCGTGAGCCATGAGCATAGCACTATAGGTGGAATAGAATATGATGGTGGAGGTTGTGTGGAGAAGACAAAAAGGGAGAAAGTCTCACATCGACGCGGCTAATCAACGGGCTATGGAGATGCCCATCAATTGATGTCAATGTGAGGAGTAGGGATTGCCATGCAATGGATGCACTAGAGCTATAAGTGTATGAAAGCTCAAACTGAAACTAAGTGGGTGTGCATCCAACTTGCTTGCTCATGAAGACCTTGGGCATTTGAGGAAGCCCATCATCGGAATATACAAGCCAAGTTCTATAATGAAAATTCCCACTAGTATATGAAAGTGATAACTCAAGAGACTCTCGATATGAAGAACATGGTGCTACTTTGAAGAACAAGTGTGGTAAAAGGATAGTAACATTGCCCCCTTTTTCTCTCTCTTTTTTTTGCGGGCTTCTTTGGCCCCCTTTTTTTATTTAGGCTTCTTTGGCCTCTCTTTTTTTGGCGGGCAATGCTCTAATAATTATGATCATCACACTTTTATTTTCTTACAACTCAATATTACAACTCGATACTAGAACAAAGATATGACTCTATATGAATGCCTCCGGCGGTGTACCGGGATATGCAATGATCTGGCGTAGCAATGACATAAAAAACGGACAAGCCTTGGAAACATCATGCTAGATATCTTACGATCATGCAAAGCAGTATGACAATGAATGCTCAAGTCATGTATATGATGATGATGGAAGTTGCATGGCAATATATCTCGGAATGGCTATGGAAATTCCATAATAAGTAGGTATGGTGGCTGTTTTGAGGAAGATATAAGGAGGCTTATGTGTGACAGAGCGTATCATATCACGGGGTTTGGATGCACCAGTGAAGTTTGCACCAACTCTGGAGGTGAGAAAGGGCAATGCATGGTACCGAAGAGGCTAGCAATGATGGAAGGGTGAGAGTGGTATAATCCATGGACTCAACATTAGTCATGAAGAACTCACATACTTATTGCAAAAGTTTATTAGCCCTCGAAGCAAAGTACTACTACGCATGCCCCTAGGGGGATAGATTGGTAGGAAAAAACCATCGCTCGTCCCCGACCGCCACTCATAAGGAGGACAATCAATAAATACATCATGCTCCGACTTCGTTACATAACGGTTCACCATACGTGCATGCCACGGGAATCACAAACCTCAACACAAGTATTTCTACTAATCCACAACTACCCACTAGCATTACTCTAATATCACCATCTTTATATCACAAAACTATTGCAAGGAATCAAACATATCATATTCAGTGATCTACAAGTTTTATGTAGGTTTTTATGACTAACCATGTGAATGACCAATTCCTGTCATCTCTCTAATAGATATAAGTGAAGCAAGAGAGTTTAATTCTTTCTACAAAAGATATGCCCATGCTCTAACAAATATAAGTGAAGCAAAATAGCATTCTATAAATGGCGGTTTTCTATGTAAAGAGAAACAGGCAATCCAAACATCAAATGATATAAGCGAAGCACATGAAGCATTCTATAAAGCCATACTCAAAAGATATAAGTGAAGTGCAATGAGAATTATATAAATCAACCAAGGACTATCTCATACCAGCATGGTGCATAAAAGAAAAATGAAAACTGAATGCAAAAGACGCTCCAAGATTGCACATATGGCATGAACGAAACGAATCCGAAAACATACCGATACTTGTTGAAGAAAGAGGGGATGCCTTCCGGGGCATCCCCAAGCTTAGACGCTTGAGTCTCCTTGAATATTTACTTGGGGTGCCTCGGGCATCCCCAAGCTAGCTTGAGTTATTGCCTCTCTTCCTTCTTCTCACATCGAGACCTTTTCGATCAACGAACACTTCATCCACACAAAACTTCAACAGAAAACTCGGTAATATCCGTTAGTATAATAAAGCAAATCACTACTCTAAGTACTATTGCAAACCGATTCATATTTTGTTTTTGCATTGTGTCTACTGTAATATAACTTTTTCATGGCTTAATCCACTGATATAATTCGATAGTTTCATCAAAACAAGCAAACTATGCAGCAAAAACAGAATCTTCAAACTCTTTACACATAGATTCAATTTCATAAGCACCCATAAAAGCAACAAATTCTTCTATTTGTTCCAAATCATAGTAATCATATATACCATTAGCATAAGAAGCTAAGGTTTTATTATCATTGAATTTGCATGAAAAGGGAAGGTGTGGAGCCTTCATCCTAGAGCAACAAGTATAATAATAACTCAAGCATAATTGCCAAGCATACCACTTCAATATATGAATTTGATCCCATAATAGTTTCCCTTTTTGTGTCAAGTGATAATCCCTAAAGTATTCACGTTGATCCAACGTTACTCCCATTACATAATTAAATGGGGTTTTCTCAAGATTATTAAAGTAGTACATAATATCTTTCACATAACCAGCATCGAGGGTTTTAGTAGGTTCCCCATCACCATGAGCAGAAAGTACACCTAATTTTATTGGTATTTCTGTTGAGGATCGTAGCAAAAATTTAAAATTTTCTACGCATCACCAAGATCAATCTATGGAGTAATCTAGCAACAAGGGGAAGGAGAGTGCATCTACATACCCTTGTAGATCGCTAAGCGGAAGCGTTCAAGTGAACGGGGTTGATGGAGTCGTACTCATCGTGATCCAAATCACCGATGATCCTAGCGCCGAACGGACGGCACCTCCGCGTTCAACACACATACGGAATGGAGACGTCTCCCACGCCTTGATCCAGCAAGGAGGAAGGAGAGGTTGAGGAAGAGAGTCCAACAGTAGCACGATGACGTGGTGGTGATGGAGTGGCAGTTCTCCGGTAGGGCTTCGCCAAGCTCACGCTAAGGAGGAGAGGTATTGGAGGGGAGGGGCTGCGCCAGGTTCAAGGGTGTGGCCGCCCTCCCACCCCTTTGTTGGGGAACGTTGTAGAAAACAAAAATTTTCCTACGGTTTCACCAAGATCCATCTATGAGTTCATCTAGAAACGAGTGATCGGATTGCATCTACATACCTTTGTAGATCACACGCGGAAGCGTTCAAAGAACGGGGATGAGGAAGTCGTACTCGAGGTGATCCAAATCACCGAAGATCCTAGCGCCGAACGGAAGGCACCTCCGTGTTCAACACACGTACGGTCAGCGTGACGTCTCCTCCTTCTTGATCCAGCAAGGGGGAAGGAGAGGTTGATGAAGATCCAGTAGCACGATGGCGTGGTGGTGGATGCAGGGCGTCACCGCAGCAGGGCTTCGCCGTTATACTGCGAGAGGGAGAGGTGTAGCAGGGGAGAGGGAGGCGCCAAGACTCAAGGGTGTTTCTGCCCCCTCCCCCCCTTTATATAGGCCCCTTAGGGGGGGCGCCGGCCCTAGGAGATGGGATCTCCTAGTGGGGCGGCGGCCAAGAGGTGGAGTGCCCCCCAAGCCAGGTGGGGCGCCCCCCACCCTAGGGTTCCCAACCCTAGGCGCATGGGGTGGGCCAAGGGGGGCACACCAGCCCACTATGGGCTGGTTCCCCTCCCCACTTTGGCCCAAGGGGCCCTCCGGGATGGGTGGCCCCACCCGGTGGACCCCCGGGACCCTTCCGGTGGTCCCGGTACAATACCGGTGACCCCCGAAACTCCCCCGATGGCCGAAACTGCACTTCCTATATATAATTCTTCACCTCCGGACCATTCCAGAACTCCTCGTGACGTCCAGGATCTCATCTGGGACTCCGAACAACTTTTGGGTTACTGCATATTCATATCTCTACAACCCTAGCGTCACCGAACCTTAAGTGTGTAGACCCTACGGGTTCGGGAGACATGTAGACATGACCGAGACGGCTCTCCGGTCAATAACCAACAGCGGGATCTGGATACCCATGTTGGCTCCCACATGCTCCTCGATGATCTCATTGGATGAACCATGATGTCGAGGATTCAAGCAACCCCGTATACAATTCCCTTTGTCAATCGGTATGTTACTTGCCCGAGATTCGATCGTCGGTATCCCAATACCTCGTTCAGTCTCGTTACCGGCAAGTCACTTTACTCGTCCCATAATGCATGATCCCGTGACCAGACACTTGGTCACTTTGAGCTCATTATGATGATGCATTACCGAGTGGGCCCAGAGATACCTCTCCGTCATATGGAGTGACAAATCCCAGTCTTGATCCGTGTCAACCCAACAGACACTTTCAGAGATACCCGCAGTATACCTTTATAGTCACCCAGTTACGTTGTGACGTTTGGTACACCCAGAGCACTCCTACGGTATTCGGGAGTTACACGATCTCATGGTCTAAGGAAAAGATATACTTGACATTGGAAAAACTCTAGCAAACGAACTATACGATCTTGTGCTATGTTTAGGATTGGGTCTTGTCCATCACATCATTCTCCTAATGATGTGATCCCGTTATCAATGACATCTCCATGTCCATAGCCAGAAAACCATGACTATCTGTTGATCAACGAGCTAGTCAACTAGAGGCTCACTAGGGACACATTGTGGTCTATGTATTCACACATGTATTAGGATTTCCGGATAATACAATTAAAGCATGAATAATAGACAATTATCATGAACAAGGAAATATAATAATCATTTTATTATTGCCTCTAGGGCATATTTCCAACAGTCTCCCACTTGCACTAGAGTCAATCATCTAGTTACATTGTGATGAATCGAACACCCATGGAATTCTGGTGTTGACCATGTTTTGCTCTAGGGAGAGGTTTAGTCAACGGATCTGCTACATTCAGGTCTGTATGTACTTTACAAATCTCTATGTCTCCATTTTGAACACTTTCACGAATGGAGTTGAAGCAACGCTTGATATGCCTGGTCTTCCTGTGAAACCTGGGCTCCTTGGCAAGGGCAATAGCTCCAGTGTTGTCACAGAAGAGAGTCATCGGGCCCGACGCATTGGGTATGACTCCTAGGTCGGTAATGAACTCCTTCACCCAGACTGCTTCGTGTGCTGCCTCCGAGGCTGCCATGTAGATCCTGCCACAACGCTTTGCTTGCAACTGCACCAGCTTACTGCCCCACCATTCAAAATATACACGTATCCGGTTTGTGACTTAGAGTCATCCAGATCTGTATCGAAGCTAGCATCGACGTAACCCTTTACGACGAGCTCTTCGTCACCTCCATAAATGAGAAACATTTCCTTAGTCCTTTTCAGGTACTTCAGTATATTCTTGACCGCTGTGCAGTGTTCCTTGCCGGGATTACTTTGGTACCTTCCTACGAAACTTACGGCAAGGTTTACATCAGGTCTGGTACACAGCATGGCATACATAATAGAACCTATGGCTGAGGCATAGGGGATGACACTCATCTCTTCTATATCTTCTGCCGTGGTCGGACATTGAGCTGAGCTCAATTTCACACCTTGCAACACAGGCAAGAACCCCTTCTTAGACTGATCCATATTGAACTTCTTCAATATCTTATCAAGGTATGTGCTTTTTGAAAGACCTATGAGGCGTCTTGATCTATCTCTATAGATCTTGATGCCTAATATATAAGCAGCTTCTCCAAGGTCCTTCATTGAAAAACTCTTATTCAAGTAGGCCTTAATGCTGTCCAAAAGCTCTATATCATTTCCCATCAAAAGTATGTCATCTACATATAATATGAGAAATGCTACAGAGCTCCCACTCACTTTCTTGTAAACGCAGGCTTCTCCATAAGTCTGCATAAACCCAAACGCTTTGATCATCTCATCAAAACGAATGTTCCAACTCCGAGATGCTTGCACCAGCCCATAAATCGAGCATTGGAGCTTGCACACCTTGTCAGCATTCTTAGGATCGACAAAACCTTTCGGCTGCATCATATACAGTTCTTCCTTAAGATAACCGTTAAGGAATGCCGTTTTGACATCCATTTGGCATATCTCATAATCATAGTATGCGGCAATTGCTAACATGATTCGGACGGACTTCATCTTTGCTACGGGAGAGAATGTCTCATCGTAGTCAACCCCTTGAACTTGTCGATAACCCTTAGCGACAAGCCTAGCTTTATAGATGGTCACATTACCATCCGCGTCTGTCTTCTTCTTAAAGATCCATTTATTTTCCATGGCTCGCCGATCATCGGGCAAGTCAGTCAAAGTCCATACTTCGTTTTCATACATGGATCCTGTCTCGGATTTCATGGCTTCCAGCCATTTGTCGGAATCCGGTCCTGCCATCGCTTCTTCATAGTTTGAAGGTTCACCATTGTCTAACAACATGATTTCCAAGACAGGGTTGCCGTACCACTCTGGTGCGGAACGTGTCCTTGTGGACCTTCGAAGTTCAGTAGGAGCTTGATCAGAAGTATCTTGATCATCATCATTAACTTCCTCTCTAATTGGTGCAGGCACTACAGGAACATTTTCCTGTGTCGCGCAACTTGCCGGTTCAAGAGGTAATACTTCATCAAGTTCCACTTTCCTCCCACTTACTTCTTTCGAGAGAAACACCTTCTCTAGAAAGGATCCATTCTTGGCAACAAAGATCTTGCCTTCGGATCTAAGGTAGAAGGTATACCCAATAGTTTCTTTAGGGTATCCTATGAAGACGCATTTTCCGACTTGGGTTCGAGCTTTTCAGGTTGAAGTTTCTTGACATAAGCATCGCATCCCCAAACTTTTAGAAACGATAGCTTAGGCTTATTCCCAAACCATAATTCATACGGTGTCGTCTCAAAGGATTTCGACGGAGCCCTATTTAAAGTGAATGTGGCAGTCTCTAACACATAGCCCCAAAATGACAGCGGTAAATCGGTAAGAGACATCACAGATCGCACCATATCCAATAGAGTGTGATTACGACATTCAGACACACCATTACGCTGAGGTGTTCCAGGCGGCGTGAGTTGTGAAACTATTACACATTTTCTTAAGTGTGTGCCAAATTCGTGACTCAAGTATTCTCCTCCACAATTTGATCGCAAAAACTTGATTTTTCTGTCACGTTGATTCTCAACCTCACTCTGAAATTTGTTGAACTTTTCAAAGGTTTCAGACTTGTGTTTCATTAAGTAGATATACCCATATCTACTCAAGTCATCAGTGAAGGTGAGAACATAACGATAGCCACCACGAGCCTCAACACTCATTGGACCGCACACATCAGTATGTATGATTTCCAATAGGTTGGTTGCTCGCTCCATTGTTCCTGAGAACGGAGTCTTGGTCATCTTACCCATGAGGCATGGTTCGCACGTGTCAAATGATTCGTAATCAAGAGACTCTAAAAGTCCATCTGCATGGAGCTTCTTCATGCGTTTGACACCTATGTGACCAAGGCGGCAGTGCCACAAGTATGTGGGACTATCATTATCAACCTTACATCTTTTGGTATTCACACTATGAATATGTGTAGCATTACGCTCGAGATTCATTATGAATAAACCATTCACCATAGGAGCATGACCATTAAACATATCTCTCATATAAATAGAACAACCATTATTCTCGGATTTAAATGAGTAGCCATCTCGTATTAAACGAGATCCTGATACAATGTTCATGCTCAAACTTGGCACTAAATAACAATTATTGAGGTTCAACACTAATCCCGTAGGTAAATGTAGAGGTAGCGTGCCGACGGCGATCACATCAACCTTGGAACCATTCCCGACGCGCATCGTCACCTCGTCCTTCGCCAGTCTCCGTTTATTCCGCAGCTCCTTTCGTTTTGCCGGCCTTCTTGTCCGCTAAGTATTTGGGGCAGTTCCGCTTCCAGTGACCACTTCCCTTGCAATAAAAAACACTCAGTCTCGGGCTTGGGTCCATTCTTTGGCTTCTTCGGCAGCTTGCTTACCGGGCGCGGCAACTCCCTTGTCGTCCTTCTTGAAGTTCTTCTTATCCTTGCCTTTCTTGAACTTAGTGGTTTTATTCACCATCAACACTTGATGGTCCTTTTTGACTTCTACCTCTGCTGATTTCAGCATTGCAAATACTTCAGGAATGGTCTTTTCCATCCCCTGCATATTGAAGTTCATCACAAAGCTCTTGTAGCTCGGTGGAAGCGACTGAAGGATTCTGTCAATGACCGCGTCATCCGGGAGATTAACTCCCAGCTGAGTTAAGTGGTTATGTAATCCAGACATAGTGAGTAAGTGCTCACTGACAGAACTATTTTCCTCCATCTTACAGCTGAAGAACTTGTCGGAGACTTCATATCTCTCGACCCGGGCATGAGCTTGGAAAACCATTTTCAGCTCTTCGAACATCTCATATGCTCCATGTCGCTCAAAACGCTTTTGGAGCCCCGGTTCTAAGCTGTAAAGCATGCCGCACTGAACGAGGGAGTAATCATCAGCATGTGTCTGCCAAGCGTTCATAATGTCTTGGTTCTGTGGGACGGGTGCGTCACCTAGCGGTGCTTGTAGGACATATTCTTTCTTGGCAGCTATGAGGATGATCCTCAGGTTCCGGACCCAGTCCGTATAGTTGCTGCCATCGTCTTTCAGCTTGGTTTTCTCTAGGAACGCGTTGAAGTTGATGATAACGTTGGCCATTTGATCTACAAGACATATTTTAAAGATTTTAGACTAAGTTCATGATAATTAAGTTCATCTAATCAAATTATATAATGAACTCCCACTTAGATAGACATCCCTCCAGTCATCTAAGTATAACATGATCCGAGTTAACTAGGCTGTGTCCGATCATCACGTGAGACGGACTAGTCAACATAGGTGAACATCTTCATGTTGATCGTATCTTCTATACGACTCATGCTCGACCTTTCGGTCTTCTGTGTTCCGAGGCCATGTCTGTACATGCTAGGCTCGTCAAGTCAACCTAAGTGTTTGCATGTGTAAATCTGTCTTACACCCGTTGTATGTGAACGTTGGAATCTATCACACCCGATCATCACGTGGTTCTTCGAAACAACAAACTGTCGCAACGGTGCACAGTTAGGGGAAACACTTTCTTGAAATTATTATGAGGGATCATCTTATTTACTACCGCCGTTCTAAGTAAACAAGATGCAAAAACATGATAAACATCACATGCAATCAAATAATAATAGTGACATGATATGGCCAATATCACATAGCTCCTTTGATCTCCATCTTGGGGCTCCATGATCATCTTGTCACCGGCATGACACCATGATCTCCATCATCATGATCTCCATCATCGTGTCTCCATGAAGTTGCTCGCCAACTATTACTTCTACTACTATGGCTAACACGTTTAGCAATAAAGTAAAGTAATTTACATGGCGTTTCTCAATGACACACAGGTCATACAAAAAATAAAGACAACTCCTATGGCTCCTGCCGGTTGTCATACTCATCGACATGCAAGTCATGATTCCTATTACAAGAACATGATCTCATACATCACATATATATCATTCATCATTCATCACAACTTTGGCCATATCACATCACAAAGCACTTGTTGCAAAAACAAGTTAGACGTCCTCTAATTGTTGTTGCAAGTTTTACGTGGCTGCAAAAGGGTTCTAGCAAGAATGTTTTCTTACCTACGTAAAAGCCACAACGTGATTTGTCAACTTCTAATTACCCTTCATAAGGACCCTTTTCATCGAATCCGCTCCAACTAAAGTGGGAGAGACAGACACCCGCTAGCCACCTTATGCAACTAGTGCATGTCAGTCGGTGGAACCAGTCTCACGTAAGCGTATGTGTAAGGTCGGTCCGGGCCGCTTCATCCCATAATACCGCTGAAGCAAGATAAGACTAGTAGCGGCAAGAAAGTTGACAACATCTACGCCCACAACAAATTGTGTTCTACTCGTGCAAGGAGAACTACGCATAGACCTAGCTCTGATACCACTATTGGGGAACGTTGCAGAAAACAAAAAATTTCCTACGGTTTCACCAAGATCCATCTATGAGTTCTTCTAGCAACGAGTGATCGGATTGCATCTACATACCTTTGTAGATCACGCGCGGAAGCGTTCAAAGAACGGGGATGAGGAAGTCGTACTCGACGTGATCCAAATCACCGGAGATCCTAGCGCCGAACGGACGGCACCTTCGTGTTCAACACACGTACGGTCAGCGTGACGTCTCCTCCTTCTTGATCCAGCAAGGGGGAAGGAGAGGTTGATGAAGATCCAGCAGCATGACGGCGTGGTGGTGGATGCAGGGCGTCACCGCAGTAGGGCTTCGCCGTTATACTATGAGAGGGAGAGGTGTAGCAGGGGAGAGGGAGGCGCCAAGACTCAAGGGTGTTTCTGCCCCCTCCCTCCCCCCCTTTATATAGGCCCCTTAGGGGGGGGCGCCGGCCCTAGGAGATGGGATCTCCTAGGGGGCGACGGCCAAGGGGTGGAGTGCCCCCCAAGCCAGGTGGGGCGCCCTCCCACCCTAGGGTTCCCAACCCTAGGCGCATGGGATGGTCCAAGGGGGGCGCACCAGCCCACTATGGGCTGGTTCCCCTCCCCACTTTGGCCCATGTGGCCCTCCGGGATGGGTGGCCCCACCCGGTGGACCCCCGGGACCCTTCCGGTGGTCCCGGTACAATACCGGTGACCCCCGAAACTGTCCCGATGGGCGAAACTGCACTTCCTATATATAATTCTTCACCTCCGGACCATTCCGGAACTCCTCGTGATGTCCAGGATCTCATCCGGGACTCCGAACAACTTTCGGGTTACTGCATATTCATATCTCTACAACCCTAGCGTCACCGAACCTTAAGTGTGTAGACCCTACGGGTTCGGGAGACATGTAGACATGACCGAGACGGCTCTCCTGTCAATAACCAACAGCGGGATCTGGATACCCATGTTGGCTCCCACATGCTCCTCGATGATCTCATCGGATGAACCACGATGTCGAGGATTCAAGGAACCCCGTATACAATTCCCTTTGTCAATCGGTACGTTGCTTGCCCGAGATTCGATCGTCGGTATCCCAATACCTCGTTTAGTCTCGTTACCGGCAAGTCACTTTACTCGTACCGTAATGCATGATCCCGTGACCAGACACTTGCTCACTTTGAGCTCATTATGATGATGCATTACCGAGTGGGCCCAGAGATACCTCTCCGTCATATGGAGTGACAAATCCCAGTCTTGATCCATGTCAACCCAACAGACACTTTCGGGGATACCCACAGTATACCTTTATAGTCACCCAGTTACATTGTGACGTTTGGTACACCCAGAGCACTCCTACGGTATCCGGGAGTTACACGATCTCATGGTCTAAAGAAAAGATACTTGACATTGGAAAAACTCTAGCAAACGAACTATACGAAATTGTGCTATGTTTAGGATTGGGTCTTGTCCATCACATCATTTTCCTAATTATGTGATCCCGTTATCAATGACATCTCCATATCCATAGCCAGGAAACCATGACTATCTGTTGATCAACGAGTTAGTCAACTAGAGGCTCACTAGGGACACATTGTGGTCTATGTATTCACACATGTATTACGATTTCCGGATAATACAATTAAAGCATGAATAATAGACAATTATCATGAACAAGGAAATATAATAATCGTTTTATTATTGCCTCTAGGGAATATTTCCAACACCCTCCACTATTTATAGGTGGGGAGAGGTGTCACATCCCTAGCTTCTGGTGCTGCCTAGTGTTTGCATCATGTTTAATTTTTGAAACTTGAACTGAGGAAATTTGGAAGCCTCAAAAACTTAAATAAAAGAGGGGCAAAGAACCCTGGAAAATGCATTCAATGGTTCCAAAATGGCCTTAACTAATGTTGGTTATATTTTGGCAAGGGTTTTACACCAAACCAAAAATAATGAACATTTTGAAGGAATATTTTGAGCATTGAATTTAAATCATTAGCTATTTGAATTTGAATTATATTCATATAACTAGAATATAATTTCAAATGACCTGAAATATTTTATGAGCTTTTGGAAAAGTCCATCTAGCCAAATAAAAATATTCAGGGGAGTTTTTGGCATTGTTTGAATTATTTTAAATTCAAAACAGTGGCAAAATAAATTGAAACACAAAACAGAACAGAAAAATTAAAAAAAAGAGCAGAAGCCTACATGTCGCTTACCTGCGCCTCACCTGTGCTGGCCCAGCCCACCCTGCCAGTCCACTTGGCGGCCCAGCCCACCAGGGGCACCGCCGTCTTCAACCTCTGCCTACTGGCAGAGGCGTGTCGACGCGCCGTGGCCGGGCCTCCACCTCCTGCTTCCCCTGGCCACCTCCTGCTTCCTCCCCGAGCCCTCTAGCAATGCCACGGAGACGCCCTCGACCGCTATCCTTTCTCCCTGCTCGCTCTAGCTCTCTCCCCCCCTCGATTTGGAGCACCACCGAGAGCCACCGGAGGGCGCCGCCGTCGCATCCATAGCCACCGGCCACCCCTCGCCCTTCCGCTGAGCTCAGGAGCTCCGCCTCGACCCCCTCTTCCTCCCCACCAAGCCAAGCCCCTCGGGAAGCTCTGCATCGCCTCCACGCCATCGTCTTCGTCCTCGACCGCCGCTGATGGTCGCCGTCAATTCGCCGCCGTTCGTGCTTCCCCGAGCTCGCTGACCCTCCCTGCATGATCCCCGTGAGCCCCTGCTTCGTTTCCCCCTAACCCCATGTCCGATTTTGGGCTCTAGCCGCCCCTCTACCGGAGCCGAGACGCTCCGCCGCACGGGCTCATCGCCGGCGAAGCCCCGGTGACCATTTGGTCACGGGCATGCACCCGTTGTGCTTGCCGCGACCCGAAGAGCCCCTCCAGCGCCCCAGCTCCCTCGTTTGTGAGCAGCAGCGCCGAACCCGACCGCACCCGAACTCCGGTCGCCGCTCACGAGCTCGCCGTCGTCGGTACCGGCCACCACAGGCACGGCCACCACCACCGTTCGATGCGCACCAGCAAGGGCTCTCCCACGAGCCCAAGCACGGCCTCGCCCGTGCCCTGTAGCGCGTTTCCGGTTCGCGCCGCCGTCTCGGGCCTCGCCGGCGTCATGTCGCCGGTGGGTTTGACCCACTCTGACCACGGCGGGACCCCCCCTATGTCCATGACAGGTGGGCCCAGCCCTGTTAGCTAATTAGGATTAGCACTAATCGAATTAGTTGAACTAATTACCCCCTGCTAACACTGACAGTGGGCCCCGTGGCTATTAATTTGATTAGTTAGAGTTAATTAACTCTGTTAGTCACCTCAGTCACAAACCAGTGGGCCCCACTGGTCAGGTTTGACCCGGACCAGTCCCTGTTGACCTGCTGACGTCACACTAACGTCAGGCTGACGCAGTAATGAATTACTGGAATTATTATAATTCAGGAAATTCCAGAAAATTGTATAAACTTCTAAAATTCATAGAAATTCAACCGTAGCTCAGAATGAAATAATTTATATATGAAAAATTATCAGAAAAATTCAAGGAATCCATCTGTACCATTTTCATGCATGTTAGAACAACTTATAACTGCTGTTTAGCACAAATCATATAAATGGCATTTGAATTTCACATATGGAGTTTGGATTTGAACTTAGGGTTCAAACCAACTTCATTTAACCTTGTTGCTAGCTGCATTAGCACAAACCACAGCATGTTGCCATGTCACATTCATGCACCATATTGTGCATTGCATTGATCGTGTTTCTTCTGTGTTTGCCGGTGTTGCTCCCCCTCGGTAGACGCTGTACCGATGATGTGATCGTTGACACTGATGAAGACTCAATGTTATCTTCAGAAGTGCCAGGCAAGCAAAAACCCCTTGTTCATTCCGATACAATCCTACTCTCTCGCTCCTGCTCTCTATTACTGCATTAGGACAACAACGATTCAACTGTTACTTGCTGCGGTAGCTGAACCCCTTTATCCTTTGCATGACCTGTCATTGCCACAGTAAATAGATGAAACCCACTAGCATGAGTAGGAGTTGTTTGAGCCCTGATGTGCCTACTCATTCATGCTTGTTTGTCATGCCTGCTACTGCTTAGAGTTGAGTCAGGTCTGATTCATCGGGGATGAATCAGAGGCGTGTGAACATGTCCTACTATGTGTGAGCTAAGTGTGTGAACACGATTTGGTAAAGGTAGCGGTGAGAGGCCATGTAGGAGTACATGGTGGGTTGTCTCATTGTAGCCGTCCTCAGGAACTGAGTTCTGTGTTTGTGATCCATGACCAGTTACTACCACACATTGGGTTCCGGTAACTCGACCCCTCTCGACTTATTAATCAACATGATCTCTGTCCAGGAGTTGCAACTAGTTTCTGGTGTTTGTAGGTAGTGTTAGTAGTCTACCAAGTGGCACCCGGTACAGGTGGGCTTGGGACAGACTAGGCACAGTGGCACGGTGTACCAAGTGGCACCCGGATGGTGGGCTTGGGAACCCTGCTCACATCGTTTGGGGCCGTGAGCGACACCCCGGCCGGATCTCCTTGCGGATGGAACCCGAATAGGCGATAAACCTGGACTAGAGACTTGTTCGGTTAGTCAGGTCGTGGCCGACTCCCTCGCCCGGCTTCCGCTTGAAGGTTGCCGAGATACATGACGTGTACAGGGCGATAAGTGGCGAAAGCGTGTGTGAAGAAGTACACCCCTGCAGGGTTATCATTATCTATTCGAATAGACGGATTCCTCGGATATGGAAACTTGGACCCCTTGCATAGTTCATAGACAAGTGAAAGTGGATACTCTAAAATACGCAAGATAAGCGTGAGTGCTATGGATGGCGTTCTCGTAGGGAGACGGGAGCGGATCCATAGTGGTGTATTGATATGGTGAATATGTGGACTCGTGTGCGCCACCTCAAAAGAGTTACTTGCAGTCGTAGTTCAGGTTAGCCACCGAGTCAAAGCTGGCTTGCTGCAGTCAAACTCCACCATCCCCTTGTTGAGAATGATGCATATGTAGTTAGATCTGATGTAAGTCTTGCTGGGTACATTTGTACTCACGTTTGCCTATTTTATGTTTTTGCAGAGAGACTTCAGTCTCACTAGTAGTTCCGCTTGGACTTCGACATTTAGCTTGTTACCTCAGCTACGATCTTGTGCCTCGGCAGGATCTGGTAGATAGTCAGGCTTCTCAGCCTTTTCATTTATAGATGTCTGTACTCAGACAGGTTAAGCTTCCGCATGTGCTTTGACTTGTATGCTCTGATTGTCGGGTCATGAGACCCATGTTTGTAATATCTCGCTCCTCGGAGCCTATTGTATAAACTACTTGAGTCGTAGAGTCATTTTGTGATGCCATGTTGTGTTGCACATATCGAGCATATTGTGTGTATGTTATTGAAATGCTTTGTATGTGTGGGATCTGACTATCTAGTTGTTTATCTTTAGTAGCCTCTCTTACCGGGAAATGTCTCCTAGTGTTTCCACCGAGCCATGGTAGCTTGCTACTACTCCGGAACACTTAGGCTGGCCGGCATGTGTCCTTCTTCGTTCCTGTGTCTGTCCCTTCGGGGAAATGTCATGCGATGAATACCGGAGTCCTGTTAGCCCGCTACAGCCCGGTTCACCGGAGTCCTGCTAGCCCAGTGCTACAGCCTGGATTCACTCGCTGATGACCGACACGTTCGATGTTGGGTCATGGATGCCTGTCCCTGTAAGTTTGTGCCACTTTGGGTTTATGACTAGCCATGTCAGCCCGGGCTCCTTATCATATGGATGCTAGCGACACTATCATATACGTGTGCCAAAAGACGCAAACGGTCCCGAGCAAAGGTAAGGCGACACCCGTGGGAGTACCGTGCGTGAGGCCGCAAAGTGATATGAGGTGTTACATGCTAGATCGATGTGGCATTGAGTCGGGGTCCTGACAGCTTTGGTATCAGAGCTTGACTGCCTGTAGGATTACCAAGCCAAACTGGTCGAAGTGAGTCTAGAAATTCTTTAGTTATATAAGGGAATTGATTGTGGGATGGAACGTAAGGCTCTTTTTACTCCTTATACCTTATGCCCTTCTGATCTGAGTCATCTTATCTTTCCTACGGGGATTAAGAACTAGGCTATCTCTTCTTTCTATCAGGATCACGTGTTACTAATCCGTAGACTTATAAGATTGTTGGATTTAAGCTTGAGTTCAGTTTCTACTACTTCCTTATGTTAATTGTTGATCTCGAAACCTTGATATTGTGCTTCCGAGTGGTTATGCCACCATTTTTGTGAATGTCTCAAGTCTTTTCTGAGCATTTACAGCCGTTATGCTGTCCGAGTCATCCCAGGTTTCTAAATAATCTGATGCATTTGCAAAATCCTCTCCCTCTGGTTTCGATGTTCCTTTATGCCAGCTCAATCACACTAATTGTTGAGCTGAGGTATTCTATTGCCTTGACACTTATGTTGGAGATATTATTATGACCCTAGGTGTCTTAGGGGATCATCTAGTAATCTAGCTATGATTTGTGTCCCAGTGTGATGACTCTGGCTTTATCCCCGAAAGCATCCCGTGATGCTACTTAGTAGTAGGTATTCTATTCCTGGGTTCTTGAACCCGAGATTCACCCTATTTACATCATGTTGATAGTGTTGCTAGTTCCTTTAGGATAATAGTAACCTTGCGATAGTCCTCGAGGTCCGTGGTATTTCCTTCTTCCAAATACCATGAACCATTCAGGCAGAAGTTATTTGAACCAAAAGATCACAATCAGAGTACTCTTGATGAGTTCTCCATTCCACATTGTGACTCTGCCAGCTCAACCTTTCTGCATGGGTTATCTGGAAGAATCATGTTGAACTTGGTTCGGCATACTAATCTATGCATCCACAACTCAGAAAGTTATATGTTCCTTTGAGTTGTCCCTCTATAGTTGTCTACTGACCTTCGTCTATCAATTGATAGCCAAGAGTATGCGTGCGTTCGTTTATCGATGCCTATTACTCTTGTGGTCCGTCAAGCCATTCTATCCCAGAATGACTAGGAGAAATGAACTCCAGTACCTCATCCATATCTAGGATTGGGTCAAAGTAGTTGTATTCCGCAGATCAAATGCCAATCCAGCTTTTGGTTCTGTTCTACCTTGGAGTATTACCATCTTTTATATCGGGATTATTGTAGGAATTGCACACCATCCTATGAACTCTTGGTATAGTGATACTTCTTGCCATCGTTAGTCATTTCTCGGTCCCCATGTTGTTGAACCGGAATGCCGACAAGTGAATCGTGATGTGTGAAATCAATACTCCTAGCAACTCCGTTGCTTGGTAGTTAAATGGACGATAACCTCATTCTTAGCGTGTTGATTATTGAATCGTCACCCTAAGGTTGATTGTGCTACCTAGTCCTTATTTCGGTACACCCTTTGATTGATGAGTTAGGATCTTGTCAAGTCCTCACTCATTTGATCATATCGTCTTACCCTGAAAAGCAGGATTGTCCTCGATCTTAGTAACATATCGGTGGTTCGTGATTTTCCGAATATCTTCTCGGAAGTATCACCAGGTCGTCACCTGACTGTTATGTTGAGCTCGTGATCAAGTTGGTTTCTTGTAAACCACCCCTTCTCCAAGAATTCATGTTGGATACCCCTGACCTAGTTGGTTAAGCTAAACGACAACTTGGAGAGTTAGAAGATAAAAGCTTGGCCGACTTAGTTCATGTTAAGGGATATCTTTTTGTGTGTGTGTTGAAGAAAGATGATATCCTCATCAATTGGTCCCTGTGATCAGTTGCTGGACCTATTGTCTTATCAATCCTTTGATTTGAGTGTGGGCTATCGTCAATCAAATCAGTACCAACGATGCTCGTAATGTTGTATTACTCGTGGTTGATCCCTCGAGCATATACCATTACATCTTTTGGTCTGACCAATACTATCACCGTGTTCACATGATGGTGGAAGTCCAGTGATATGGAAATTCCGATGAGTTGTTGTTGAGCCCATCAGCAGCATTTTGTCTCCCCCATGATTCATGTTGAACATCAACCTAGTGTTGGAAACTTTTATAGGCATTTTCTTTGTGCCCCGTTCATGAAGTATATGCTGGATGAAAGAAGTGAGTTTCTTTGATTCACGTGCATTTGATGTAAGTTGCCGCCGTGGGTTCGAGAAAGTTAGTTTTGCTTCCTCTGGAATCGTCCCAAGTCAGTCATGCATGTGCAAAGTATACTGTGGTTTGGTAGATTAATTACCTCCACTCCATATGTATTCCATAGCACACCAAGCCACTGATTGATTTGTTCAAGGAAAAGGAGTTGATGTGCTAATCCTAGGTCATGCACAAGACTTCGACATCCTCAATGATGGTTCCCAGCTAGAACTCGGTAGTGTTTTATTGTAAGACTACCATGTGATCATGTTTGCCTGGAACAGCGTGTTCACATGTATGTAGCAGAACCAGCTCATGTTTTGGAGCTTACTATCATAGTTCATTTCCCGAGAATCTCGCAACGTCATCTCATCGATTTGTGTTGCAAACTTTCATTTTTCTTCCTAGGCTCGATGAGTCTGGAATATCCTGACACCAACCAGATCTGAATCTCAGGCAGATATGATGGTTGGAACATTTCCCAAGAACTATAATACTGGTCCCTCGATAACCGGTAAAGTGGATGTCATGGCCAACACACCCAGCCGAAAGACCTATTATTGTAGTATCTTGATTGAAGAAGTTGGCCACCTCCCCATAAGGATTTCGCAGGATTTACCTCCGTAGTTATTCCTTATGGATTCTTGTGCCCCCGAAGTCCAACCTTTTACTTGATGTTCTAGATACCAGACCATTTCTATGAATGGGTTACACTAGCACATCAAGGAGAACATTAGAAGCGGAGTGCTAAATGTCTCTCGGTCGATCATCCAGATTTTCTTTCCTTGGCATTGCTAAGGTGAAATCTGAGAAAGTGTTATCTTCCTTTGCATCTGCATCATCCATCATCATTCATCATGGTAGCAAGTTGTGTTGCCAGGATCCTTGACACGGATGTTGGTAAAACCTTGATGATTATGGAAATGCTCAAGTTCTTGAGAGCACGCACAAGCGCTACGTGTTATCATCGGCTCTAACTGGGATTCCTCTCAGTTTCCTCGGCAATGCTATGACCTTTCAAACAGTGAATTCACTCTCTATTGTTGGGTTCTTCCCCAGTTACCAGAATCATTCCCAGCATTTGCATTCTGTTCCCAGCTTGCACCGCCATTGTGCCATTCTACCATGGGTCTCTTCCATTTCCGGTGATAAGAAAATTCATCCATTACATTGTCTTCAACAAGGTAATCCACATCATCCAAGTTCGAGTATGCCATTCTACCGACCCCCTCCAAACGATTGCTCGAGAATTGCCTTAGGCTGGTTTAAAGAGTTTCAATGATCTCTGAATCAAAGGTAATTCTTTTTGACACTTAAGGGGATATATCTACGAGTCACCATTCCTAAGGTGTCTCGTTGTGGTATCATGGCAACTCAACTCCTCGCTACGTTGACAATCGTTTACCACCTTTTAAAGTGTGAAATTGTTGTCTACCTAGTGAACCCTCGTCATCTGTTCCACTCCATTCCTCTAGAGGTGTGCTTCGTCTCTCAGCTCGAGAGATGTTGCTATGTCCCATTCCATGAGTTGATCCTGAGTCGTTCAATCTTCGAGAAGATCGATCCTTCTAGAGTTTTCATTTCCTCTTCTTGTCATGATTAGCTAGAGTTCTCAGAGCAAGACATCAAGACAATGATGGTGATCGAATCAATGTTCTTATGAAGTGCAACCTGGATCGTGAAGATTATACTAGTTTGCGTTCCCCCTTCATCTTACCCTACGCTTGAATCTCGGGACGAGATTCTTGTTTAGTGGGGGTGAGTTGTCACATCCCTAGCTTCTGGTGCTGCCTAGTGTTTGCATCATGTTTAATTTTTGAAACTTGAACTGAGGAAATTTGGAAGCCTCAAAAACTTAAATAAAAGAGGGGCAAAGAACCCTGGAAAATGCATTCAATGGTTCCAAAATGGCCTTAACTAATGTTGGTTATATTTTGGCAAGGGTTTTACACCAAACCAAAAATAATGAACATTTTTGAGGAATATTTTGAGCATTGAATTTAAATCATTAGCTATTTGAATTTGAATTATATTCATATAACTAGAATATAATTTCAAATGACCTGAAATATTTTATGAGCTTTTGGAAAAGTCCATCTAGCCAAATAAAAATATTCAGGGGAGTTTTTGGCATTGTTTGAATTATTTTAAATTCAAAACAGTGACAAAATAAATTGAAAAACAAAACAGAACAGAAAAATTAAAAAAAAGAGCAGAAGCCTACCTGTCGCTTACCTGCGCCTCACCTGTGCTGGCCCAGCCCACCCTGCCAGTCCACTTGGCGGCCCAGCCCACCAGGGGCACCGCCGTCTTCAACCTCTGCCTACTGGAAGAGGCGTGTCGACGCGCCGTGGCCGGGCCTCCACCTCCTGCTTCCCCTGGCCACCTCCTGCTTCCTCCCCGAGCCCTCTAGCAACTCCACGGAGACGCCCTCGACCGCTATCCTTTCTCCATGCTCGCTCTAGCTCTCTCCCTCCCTCGATTTGGAGCACCACCGAGAGCCACCGGAGGGCGCCGCCGTCGCATCCATAGCCACCGGCCACCCCTCGCCCTTCCGCTGAGCTCAGGAGCTCCACCTCGACCCCCTCTTCCTCCCCACCAAGCCAAGCCCCTCGGGAAGCTCTGCATCGCCTCCACGCCATCGTCTTCGTCCTCGACCGCCGTCGATGGTCGCCGTCAATTCGCCGCCGTTCGTGCATCCCCGAGCTCGCTGACCCTCCCTGCATGATCCCCGTGAGCCCCTGCTTCGTTTCCCCCTAACCCCATGTCCGATTTTGGGCTCTAGCCGCCCCTCTACTGGAGCCGAGACGCTCCGCCGCACGGGCTCGTCGCCGGCGAAGCCCCGGTGACCATTTGGTCACGGGCGTGCACCCGTTGTGCTTGCCGCGACCCGTAGAGCCCCTCCAGCGCCCCAGCTCCCTCATTTGTGAGCAGCAGCGCCGAACCCGACCGCACCCGAACTCCGGCCGCCGCTCACGAGTTCGCCGTCGTCGGTACCGGCCACCACAGGCACGGCCACCACCACCGTTCGATGTGCACCAACAAGGGCTCTCCAACGAGCCCAAGCACGGCCTCGCCCGTGCCCTGTAGCGCGTTTCCGGTTCGCGCCGCCGTCTCGGGCCTCGCCGGCGTCATGTCGCCGGTGGGTTTGACCCACTCTGACCACGGCGGGACCCCCCCTGTGTCCATGACAGGTGGGCCCAGCCCTGTTAGCTAATTAGGATTAGCACTAATCGAATTAGTTAATCTAATTACCCCCTGCTGACACTGACAGTGGGCCCCGTGGCTATTAATTTGATTAGTTAGAGTTAGTTAACTCTGTTAGTCACCTGAGTCACTAACCAGTGGGCCCCACTGGTCAGGTTTGACCCGGACCAGTCCCTGTTGACCCGCTGACGTCACACTGATGTCAGGCTGACGCAGTAATGAATTACTGGAATTATTATAATTCAGAAAATTCCAGAAAATTGTATAAACTTCTAAAATTCATAGAAATTCAACCGTAGCTCAGAATGAAATAATTTATATATGAAAAATTATCAGAAAAATTCAAGGAATCCATCTGTACCATTTTCATGCATGTTAGAACAACTTATAACTGCTGTTTAGCACAAATCATATAAATGGCATTTGAATTTCACATATGGAGTTTGGATTTGAACTTAGGGTTCAAACCAACTTCATTTAACCTTGTTGCTAGCTGCATTAGCACAAACCACAGCATATTGCCATGTCACATTCATGCACCATATTGTGCATTGCATTGATCGTGTTTCTTCTGTGTTTGTCGGTGTTGCTCCCCCTCAGTAGACGCTGTACCGATGATGTGATCGTTCACACTGATGAAGACTAAATGTTATCTTCAGAAGTGCCAGGCAAGCAAAACCCCCTTGTTCATTCCGATACAATCCTACTCTCTCGCTCCTGCTCTCTATTACTGCATTAGGACAACAACGATTCAACTGTTACTTGCTGCGGTAGCTGAACCCCTTTATCCTTTGCATGACCTGTCATTGCCACAGTAAATAGATGAAACCCACTAGCATGAGTAGGAGTTGTTTGAGCCCTGATGTGCCTACTCATTCATGCTTGTTTGTCATGCCTGCTACTGCTTAGAGTTGAGTCAGGTCTGATTCATCGGGGATGAATCAGAGGCGTGTGAACATGTCCTACTGTGTGTGAGCTAAGTGTGTGAACACGATTTGGTAAAGGTAGCGGTGAGAGGCCATGTAGGAGTACATGGTGGGTTGTCTCATTGCAGCCGTCCTCAGGAACTGAGTTTTGTGTTTGTGATCCATGACCAGTTACTACCACACATTGGGTTCCGGTAACTCGACCCCTCTCGACTTATTAATCAACATGATCTCTGTCCAGGAGTTGCAACTAGTTTCTGGTGTTTGTAGGTAGTGTTAGTAGTCTACCAAGTGGCACCCGGTACAGGTGGGCTTGGGACAGACTAGGCACAGTGGCACGGTGTACCAAGTGGCACCCGGATGGTGGGCCTGGGAACCCTGCTCACATCGTTTGGGGCCGTGAGCGACACCCCGGCCGGATCTCCTTGCGGATGGAAACCGAATAGGCGATAAACCTGGACTAGAGACTTGTTCGGTTAGTCAGGTCGTGGCCGACTCCCTCGCCCGGCTTCCGCTTGAAGGTTGCCGAGATACATGACGTGTACAGGGCAATAAGTGGCGAAAGCGTGTGTGAAGAAGTACACCCCTGCAGGGTTATCATTATCTATTCGAATAGCCGGATTCCTCGGATATGGAAACTTGGACCCCTTGCATAGTTCATAGACAAGTGAAAGTGGATACTCTAAAATACGCAAGATAAGCGTGAGTGCTATGGATGGCGTTCTCGTAGGGAGACGGGAGCGGATCCATAGTGGTGTATTGATATTGTGAATATGTGGACTCGTGTGCGCCACCTCAAAAGAGTTACTTGCAGTCGTAGTTCAGGTTAGCCACCGAGTCAAAGCTGGCTTGCTGCAGTCAAACTCCACCATCCCCTTGTTGAGAATGATGCATATGTAGTTAGATCTGTTGTAAGTCTTGCTAGGTACATTTGTACTCACGTTTGCCTATTTTATGTTTTTGCAGAGAGACTTCAGTCTCACTAGTAGTTCCGCTTGGACTTCGACATTTAGCTTGTTACCTCAGCTACGATCTTGTGCCTCGGCAGGATCTGGTAGATAGTCAGGCTTCTCAGCCTTTTTCATTTATAGATGTCTGTACTCAGACAGGTTAAGCTTCCGCATGTGCTTTGACTTGTATGCTCTGATTGTCGGGTCATGAGACCCATGTTTGTAATATCTCGCTCCTCGGAGCCTATTGTATAAACTACTTGAGTCGTAGAGTCATTTTGTGATGCCATGTTGTATTGCACATATCGAGCATATTGTGTGTATGTTATTGAAATGCTTGGTATGTGTGGGATCTGACTATCTAGTTGTTTATCTTTAGTAGCCTCTCTTACCGGGAAATGTCTCCTAGTGTTTCCACCGAGCCATGGTAGCTTGCTACTGCTCCGGAACACTTAGGCTGGCCGGCATGTGTCCTTCTTCGTTCCTGTGTCTGTCCCTTCGGGGAAATGTCACGCGATGAATACCGGAGTCCTGTTAGCCCGCTACAGCCCGGTTCACCGGAGTCTTGCTAGCCCAGTGCTACAGCCTGGATTCACTCGCTGATGACCGACACGTTCGATGTTGGGTCAGGGATGCCTGTCCCTGTAAGTTTGTGCCACTTTGGGTTTACGACTAGCCATGTCAGCCCGGGCTCCTTATCATATGGATGCTAGCGACACTATCATATACGTGTGCCAAAAGACGCAAACGGTCCCGGGCAAAGGTAAGGAGACACCCGTGGGAGTACCGTGCGTGAGGCCGCAAAGTGATATGAGGTGTTACATGCTAGATCGATGTGGCATTGAGTCGGGGTCCTGACAAGAGGGGGGGCCGGCTCCCCTTAGATCCCATCTAGGGTTGGGGCGGCGGCCAAGGGGGGGAGGAGTGCCTCCCAAGTCAAGTGGAGGCCCTCCCCCTTAGGGTTTCCCCTCTCCCATGCGCATGGGCCTTGGGGGCTGCTGCCCTTGGCCCATTAAGGTTAGGGCGCCCCCTACAGCCCATGCTGCTGTATTGGACGTGGTGGAACATTTTCCGGACCTCCGGACCCCTCCGGAATCCTCCGGAACCTTCCGGAAGCTTCCTGATACAATACCGGAAAAAACCGAACTTTTCCCGGAACCCGAACAACAACTTTCCATATATAAATCTTTACCTCCAAACCATTCCGGAACTCCTCGTGACGTCCAGGATCTCATCCGGGACTTCGAACAACATTCGGTAATAACATACAAGTCTTCCTAATAACCCAAGTGTCATCGAACCTTAAGTGTGTAGACCCTACGGGTTCGGGAACCATGCAGACATGACCGAGACAACTCTCCGGCCAATAGCCAACAGCGGGATCTGGATACCCATGTTGGCTCCCACATGTTCCACGATGATCTCATCGGATGAACCACGATGTCGAGGATTCAATCAATCCTGTATTCAATTCCCTTTGTCCAGCGGTATTGTACTTGCCCGAGATTTGATCGTCGGTATCCCGATACCTTGTTCAATCTCGTTACCGGCAAGTCTCTTTACTCGTTCCGTAACACACCATCCCATGATCAACTCCTTGGTCACATTGTGCACATTATGATGATGTCCTACCGAGTGGGCCCAGAGATACCTCTCTGTTTACACGGAGTGACTAATCCCAGTCTCGATTCGTGCCAACCCAACAGACACTTTCGGAGATACCTGTAGTGTGCCTTTATAGCCACCCAGTTATGTTGTGACGTTTGGCACACCCAAAGCACTCCTACGGTATCCGGGAGTTGCACAATCTCATGGTCTAAGGAAATGATACTTGACATTAGAAAAGCTTTAGCATACGAACTACACGATCTTTGTGCTAGGCTTAGGATTGGGTCTTGTCCATTACATCATTCTCCTAATGATGTGATCCCGTTATCAACGACATCCAATGTCCATGGTCAGGAAACTGTAACCATCTATTGATCAACGAGCTAGTCAACTAGAGGCTTACTAGGACATGATGTTGTCTATGTATCCACACATGTATCTGAGTTTCCTATCAATACAATTCTCGCATGGATAATAAACGATTATCATGAACAAGGAAATATAATAATAACCAATTTATTATTGCCTCTAAGGCATATTTCCAATAGTCTCCCACTTGCACTAGAGCCAATAATCTAGTTCACATCGCCATGTGATTAACACTCACAGGTCACATCGCCATGTGATCAACATCCAATAGTCTACTAGACTCAATGATCCAGTTCACATCGCTATGTGATTAACACTCAAAGAGTTCTGGGTTTGATCATGTTATGCTTGTGAGAGAGGTTGTAGTCAACGGGTCTTGCCATATTCAGATCCCTATGTATTTCGCAAAACTTTATATCATATCGTAGATGCTGCTACCACGTTCCACTTGGAGCTATTCCAAATTGTTGCTCCATTATACGTATCCAGTATCTCTACTCAGAGCTATCCGGATAGGTGTTAAGCTTGCATCGACGTTACTCTTTACGTCGAACTCTTTATCACCTCCATAACCGAGAAACATTTCCTTATTCCTCTAAGGATAATTTTTGACCGCTATCCGGTGATCCACTCCTAGATCACCTTTGTACCCTCTTGCCAGACATGTGGCAAGGCACACATCAGGTGCGGTACTCAGCATGGCATACCGTATAGAGCCTATGACAAAAGCATAGGGGACGACCTTCGTCCTTCCTCTTTCTTCTGCCGTGGTCAAGCTTTGAGTCTTACTCAACTTCACACCTTACAACACAGGTAAGAACCCCTTCTTTGACTGATCTATTTTGAACTCCTTCAAAAGCATGTCAAGGTGTGTGTTCTTTGAAAGTATCATCAGGCGTCTTGATCTATCTCTATAGATCTTGATGCCCAATATGTAAGCAGCTTTATTCAGATCTTCCTTTGAAAATCACTCTTCAAACAACCGTTTATGCTTTCCAGAAATTCTACATTATTTCGGATCAACAATATGTCATCCACATATACTTATCAGAAATGTTTGTAATGCTCCCACTCACTTTCTTGTAAATACAAGTTTCTAGCAAACATTGTATAAACCTAAAAGCTTTGATCACTCTATCAAAGCATATATTCCGACTCCGAGATGCTCGCTCTAGTCCATAGACGGATCGCTGGAGCTAGCATACCTTTTAGCATCCTTAGAGTCGACAAAAACTTTGATTGTATCACATACAACTCTTTCTTACGAAAACTGGTAAGAAAACTTGTTTTGACATCCATCTGTCAGATTTCATAATCGAAAAATACAGCTAATGCTAACATGATTCCGACGGACTTAAGCATCGCTACGGGTGAGAAATTCTCATCGTAGTCAACTCCTTGAACTTGTGAAAAGACTCTTTCCCACAAGTCGAGCTTCATAGACGGTAACATTTCCGCCCACGCCCGTCTTCTTCTTAAAGATCCATTTATCTCAATGGCTTGCTGATCATCGGGCAAGTCCACCAAAGTCCATACTTTGTTCTGATACATGGATCCTATCTCGGATTTCATGGCTTCTAACACTTTGTCAGAATACGGGCCCACCATCGCTTCTCCATAACTCGTAGGTTCATTGTTGTCTAACAACATGATATCTAAGATAGGATTACCGTACCACTCAGGAGTAGTACATATCCTTGTCGACCTATGAGGTTCGATAGGAACTTGATCCGAAGCTTCATGATCACTATCATTAACTTCTTCTTCAACAGATGTAGGTACCACCGAAAACATCTTTCTGTGTTGCATCACTCTCTGGTTGAAGTAAAGGTTCGACAACCTCATCAAGTTCTATCTTCCTCCCACTCAATTCTTTCGAGAGAAACTCCTTCTCGAGAAAGGACCTGTTCTTTGCGACAAACAATTTGCCCTCGGATCTGAGATAGAAGGTATACCCAACTGTCACCCTTGGGTATCCTATGAAGATGTGTTTGTCCGCTTTGGGTTCGAGCTTCTCCGGCTGAAGCCCTAAGCATCGCATCCCCAAACATTAAGAAACAACAACTTTGGTTTCTTGCCAAACCAATGTTCATATGACGTCGTCTCAACGGACTTAGATGGTGTCCTATCTAAAGTGAATGCAGTTGTCTCTAACGCATAACCTCAAAATAAAATGGTAGATTGGTAAGAGACATCATAGATCGCACCATATCTCATAGGGTTCGATTACGACGTCCGGACACACCATTACCCTGTGGTGTTCCAGGTGGCTTCAACTGCGAAACAATTCCACAATGTCTTAAGTGTTTGCCAAACTCATAACTCAAAAATTCTCATTGATCAGATCGTAGGAATTTGATCTTCTTGTTATGATGATTCTTAACTTCACTCTGAAATCGCTTGAAATTTTCAAACGTTTCAGACTTGTGCTTCATTAAGTAAATATACCTATATCTACTCAAATTGTCAGTGAAGATGAGAAAATAGCGATATCCACCGCACGCTTCAATTCTCATTGGATCACACGCATCAGCACATATGATTTCCAACAAGTCACTTGCCCGTTACATTGTACCTGAAAACGGAGTCTTAGTCATCCTGACCATGAGGCATGGCTCGCATGTGTCAAGTGATTCAAAATCAAGTGACTCCAAACATCCATCGACATGGAGTTTCTTCATGCATCTTACGCCAATATGACCTAAGCGGCAGTGCCACGAGAAAGTGGTACTATCATTATTAACTCTACATCTTTTGGCGTGAACATGTGTATCACCACGACCGAGATTCAATGAACCATTCACATAGGGTGCATGACCATGAAAGGTATTATTCATGTAAACAGAATAACCATTATTCTCTAATTTAAATGAATAACCATATTGCAATGAACATGATCTAATCATATTCATGCTCAACGTAGACACCTGATAACATTTATCTAGGTTCAATACTAATCCCGAAGGCAGAAGGTGCGTGCGATGGTGATCTCATCAACTTTGGAAACACTTCCAACACACATCGTCACCTCGCCCTTAGCCAGTCTCCGTAGCTTTTGCTTCAAGGTACCAATAATAGCAACTAAACCGGTATCCAATACCCAGGTGCTACCAGGAGTACTAGTGAGGTACACATTAATAACACGTATATACTTTGAAGTTGCCAGCCTTCTTATCTACCATGCATTTGGGGTAATTCCGCTACCAGTTACCGTTCCCCTTACAATAGAAGCACTTAGTCTCGGGTTTGGGTTCAACCTTGGGTTCCTTCACTGGAGCGGCAACTGGTTTGCCATCCATGAAGTTTCCCTTCTAGCCCTTGCCCTTCTTGAAACCAGTGGTCTTGTTAAACCATCAACACTTGATGCTCCTTCTTGATTTCTACCTTTTGCGGTCTTAAGCACCGCGAACAGCTCCGGGATCAACTCCATCCCTTGCATGTCATAGTTCATCACGAAGATCTAGTAGCTTAGTGATAGTGGCTAGAGAACTCTATCAATCACTATCTTATCTAGAAGTTTAACTCCCACTTGATTTAAGTGATTGTAGCACCCAGACATTCTGAGCACATGCTCACTAGCTGAGCTATTCTCCTCCATCTTGTTGGCAAAAGAACTTGTCAGAGGTCTCACACCTCTCAACATGGGCATGAGCCTGAAATCCCAATTTCAGCACTTGGAACATCTCATATGTTCTATGGCGTACAAAACGTCATCGGAATCCCAATTCTAAGCCGTAAAGTATGGTGCAGTAAACTATCAAGTAGTCATCAGGTTGTGTCTGTCAGGTGTTCACAACATCCACAGATGACGTTGTAAGGGTTTGCACATCGAGCGGTGCATCAAAGACGTAGGCCTTCTGTGTAGCAGTGAGGACACTCCTCAGACTATGGACCCAGTCCGCATCATTGCTTACAATATCTTTCAACTTGGTCTTTCTCTAGGAACGTATTGAAACAGAGAGCTACAACATGAGCTATTTTTCTACAACATATTTGCCAAGACAATTTAGACTATGTTCATGATAATTGAGTTCATCTAATCAAATTATTTAATGAACTCCCACTCAGATAGACATCCCTCTAGTCATCTAAGTGAAACATGATCCGAATCAACTAGGCCGTGTCCGATCATCACGTGAGACGGACTAGTCATCAACGGTGAACATCTCATGTTGATCGTATCTTCTATACGACTCATGTTCGACCTTTCGGTCTTCCGTGTTCCAAGGCCATGTTTGTACATGCTAGGCTCGTCAAGTCAACCTAAGTGTTTCGCATGTGTCCCGAGGCCATGTTTGTACATGCTACGCTCGTCAACACCCGTTGTATTCGAACGTTAGAATCTATCACACCCGATCATCACGTGGTTCTTCGAAACAACGGACCTTCGCAATGGTGCACAGTTAGGGGGAACACTTTTCTTGAAATTTTAGTGAGGGATCATCTTATTTAAGCTACCGTCGTTCTAAGCAAATAAGATGTAAAACATGATAAACATCACATGCAATCAAATAGTGACATGATATGGCTTGCTCCTTTTGATCTCCATCTTCGGGGCTCCATGATGATCGTTGTCAACGGCATGACACCATGATCTCCATCATCATGATCTCCATCATCGCATCTTCTTGAAGTTGTCTCGTCATCTATTACTTCTACTACGGCTAACGCCTTAGCAATAAAGTAAAGTAATTACATGACGTTTATGTTGACTCGTAGGTCATAGATAAATTAAGACAACTCCTATGGCTCCTGCCGGTTGTCATACTCATCGACATGCAAGTCGTGATTCCTATTACAAGAACATGATCAATCTCATACATCACATATATCATTCATCACATCCTTTTGGCCATATCACATCACAAGGCATATGCTGCAAAAACAAGTTAGACGTCCTCTAATTGTTGTTGCAAGTTTTTATGTGGCTGCTATAGGTTTCTAGCAAGAAGGTTTCTTACCTACGCCAAAACCACAACGTGATATGCCAATTTCTATTTACCCTTCATAAGGACCCTTTTCATCGAATCCGATCCGACTAAAGTGGGAGAAACAGACTCCCGCTAGCCACCTTATGCAACTAGTGCATGTCAGTCGGTGGAACCAGTCTCACGTAAGCGTACGTGTAAGGTCGGTCCGGGCCGCTTCATCCCACAATACTGCCGAATCAAGATAAGACTAGTAACGGCAAGTAAATTGACAGTATCAACGCCCACAACTGCTTTGTGTTCTACTCGTGCATAGAAACTACGCATAGACCTAGCTCTGATACCACTGTTGGGGATCATAGCAAAAATTTAAAATTTTCTACGCATCACCAAGATCAATCTATGGAGTAATCTAGCAACAAGGGGAAGGAGAGTGCATCTACATACCCTTGTAGATCGCTAAGCGGAAGCGTTCAAGTGAACGGGGTTGATGGAGTCGTACTCGTCGTGATCCAAATCACCGATGGTCCTAGCGCCGAACGGATGGCACCTCCGCGTTCAACACACATACGGAACGGAGACGTCTCCCACGCCTTGATCCAGCAAGAAGGAGGGAGAGGTTGAGGAAGAGAGTCCAACAGCAGCACGACGGCGTGGTGGTGATGGAGTGGCAGTTCTCCGGCAGGGCTTCGCCAAGCTCACGCGGAGGAGGAGAGGTATTGAAGGGGAGGGGCTGCGCCAGGTTCAAGGGTGTGGTCGCCCTCCCACTCCTCCACTATTTATAGGTGGGGAGAGAGGGGGCCGGCCCCCCTTAGATCCCATCTAGGGTTGGGGCGGTGGCCAAGGGGGGAGGAGTGCCTCCCAAGTCAAGTGGAGGCCCTGCCCCTTAGGGTTTCCCCTCTCCCATGCGCATGGGCCTTCGGGGGGCTGGTGCCCTTGGCCCATTAAGGTTAGGGCGCCCCCTACAGCCCATGCTGCTATATTGGACGTGGTGGAACATTTTCCGGACCTCCGGACCCCTCCGGAATCCTCCGGAACCTTCCGGAAGCTTCCCGGTACAATACCGGAAAAAACCGAACTTTTCCCGGAACCCGAACAACAACTTTCCATATATAAATATTTACCTCCGGACCATTCTGGAACTCCTCGTGACGTCCGGGATCTCATCCGGGACTCCGAACAACATTCGGTAATCACATACAAGTCTTCCTAATAACCCTAGCATCATTGAACCTTAAGTGTGTAGACCCTACGGGTTCGGGAACCATGCAGACATGACCGAGACAACTCTCCGGCCAATAACCAATAGCGGGATCTGGATACCCATGTTAGCTCCCACATGTTCCACGATGATCTCATCGGATGAACCACGATGTCGAGGATTCAATCAATCCTGTATTCAATTCCCTTTGTCCAGCGGTATTGTACTTGCCCGAGATTCGATCATCGGTATCCCGATACCTTGTTCAATCTCGTTACCGGCAAGTCTCTTTACTCGTTCCGTAACACATCATCCCGTGATCAACTCCTTGGTCACATTGTGCACATTATGATGATGTCCTACCGAGTGGGCCCAGAGATACCTCTCCATTTACACGGAGTGACAAATCCCAGTCTCGATTCGTGCCAACCCAACAGACACTTTCGGAGATACTTGTAGTGTGCCTTTATAGCCACCCAGTTACGTTGTGACATTTGGCACACCCAAAGCACTCCTACGGTATCCAGGAGTTGCACAATCTCATGGTCTAAGGAAATGATACTTGACATTAGAAAAGCTTTAGCATACGAACTACACGATCTTTGTGCTAGGCTTAGGATTGGGTCTTGTACATTACATCATTCTCCTAATGATGTGATCCCGTTATCAATGACATCCAATGTCCATGGTCAGGAAACTGTAACCATCTATTGATCAACGAGCTAGTCAACTAGAGGCTTACTAGGGACATGATGTTGTCTATATATCCACACATGTATCAGAGTTTCCTATCAATACAATTCTAGCATGGATAATAAACGATTATCATGAACAAGGAAATATAATAATAACCAATTTATTATTGCCTCTAGGGCATATTTCCAACAATTTCGTGTTCCATATCCATAAGTAAAGATAGAGAACAACTAAGAACAGCAAATAAAAATTACTTAGTGATAAAGCAAACAAGCACACACACGAGAATATTCACCCCACGCTATTGCTCCCCGGCAACGGCGCCAGAAAAAGGTCTTGATAACCCACAAGTATAGGGGATTGCAACAGTTTTGATAAGTAAGAGTGTCGAACCCAACGAGGAGCTAAAGGCAGAACAAATATTCCCTCAAGTTCTATCGTCCACCGATACAACTCTACGCACGCTTGATGTTCGCTTTACCTAGAACAAGTATAAGACTAGAAGTACTTTGTAGGTGTTTTTGGATAGGTTTGCAAGATAATAAAGAGCACATAAATAAAAAGTAGAGTCTATTTAGATAAAAACACAACTAAGTTAGTTTTAGTAAAGAGCTTTTTGTTACGAGAAAGATATTTGTCCCTAGACAATCGGTAACTAGACCGGTAATCATTATTGCAATTTTATATGAGGGAGAGGCATAAGCTAACATACTTTCTCTTCTTGGATCATATGAACTTATGATTGAAACTCTAGCAAGCATCCGCAACTAGTAAAGATCATTAAGGTAAAACCCAACCATAGCATTAAAGCATCAAGTCCTCTTTATCCCATACGCAACAACCCCCTTACTCGGGTTTGTGTTTCAGTCACTCACGCAACCCACTATAAGAGAATCATGAACGTATTGCAACACCCTACAGCAGTGATCCCTCACGCTTGCGCGACACGGAGAGCACCATAGGACAGCACCAATAATAAAACATGCAACTCAAACCAATAACGCTCATCAAATAACCCATAGGACAAAACGGATCTACTCAAACATCATAGGATAGCCATACATCATTGGGAAATAATATATAGTGTTGAGCACCATGTTTAAGTAGAGATTACAGCGGGTAAGATAGAGGTTACACCGCTGCATAGAGGGGGGAAGAGTTAGTGATGATAGCGGTGAAGTTGTTGGTGAAGACTGCGGTGATGATGATGGCCACGGTAGCGTTCCGGCGCCACCGAAAGAGAAGGGGAGAGGGGGGCCCTTCGTCTTCTTCTTCCTTGACCTCCTCCCTAGATGGGAGAAGGGTTTCCCCTCTGGTCCTTGGCCTCCATGGCATGGGAGGGGCGAGAGCCCCTCCGAGATTGGATCTGTCTCTCTGTTTCTGCGTTTCAGATTCTACCCTTTCATCGTTTCTTATTTCCCGGAGATCCATAACTCCGATTGGGCTGAAATTTTAACATGATCTCTATCCGGATATTAGATTTCTTGCGGCGAAAGAAGGGCATCAACCGCCTTACGGGGTGGCCACGAGGGTCAGGGGCGCGCCCCCTGCCTTGTGCCTCCCTCGGGCATTGTCTCGCGTGGATTTTTCTTCCCAAAAATCATATATATTCCAAATAAATCTCCGTCAGTTTTTATCCCGTTTGGACTCCGTTTGATATGGATATTCTGCGAAACAAAAAACATGCAACAAACATGAACTGGCACTGGGCACTGGATCAATATGTTAGTCCCAAAAATAGTATATATAGTTGCCAAAAGTATATGCAAGTTTTAGAATGTTGGAATGGAACAATCAAAAATTATAGATACGATGGAGACGTATCAACCTTCTGCTACCAAATAATCTCAAGGATTGGGCCGCACGCTTGTCGGCAATCCAGGACGAGGACATCGGACAAGAATTCTTTCGCATCCAGTCGGAGTTTGCGGAAATCATCTATCAAGATGTCCTTCGTACCTCGGGGCAGTTCTATCTCAAATATCAACCATCCGATGGTGAAATAGAAACAACGCTACAAATACAGGCTGACAACGATCGTGATTTCATGACCATCACGAAAGATGGTGGCTTCATCCACGCTCCGGTCCCTGAATCGAGTCGAAAGTATTGATGCGATGTAGTTCTGAAATATTGATTAGCTCATGTTGTAATTAAACTTTAATGAACTTGTATGTTTCTTTAGTTTGGACAGTCGTTCAACTTATATGTAATCGATGCTATTTATTAGTAGGACCATGAATCGTGCTATTAATGTGTTGCTTTTCTCTTCCGATCCTTTTGTTGCATAATTATATATTGCTTATATATTATCTGTGAATTGCTACTAACGTTTTGTTTGTCTAGTGCATAGAGATGCCGTCGTATGTCGTGTACAAGGATAAGGTTCCCGGAGTCTACGACGACTGGGAGGAGTGTCGGAGACAGGTTCACCGTTTCAGCGGTAACAGTTACAAAGGGTACACCACTAGGGCGGAGGCAGAAGTTAGATACGCGCGCTATCTAGCGGGAGAGAGGAGGGAGCGGAGGAGGAATCGGATGAAGATCAGTTTCATCGCGATGATGCTCATCGTGACCGCAACCCTCTTCTATGTGATGGTAGTTTAGATATCGACTTGTAATGTGAAGACAAACTTGCTACTCGCGGTCTCAAGACTTGTAATGTTCTAACTTTGTTCGGTATTTTGAATTCGGAGACTAATATGATGAATTGTACTCGGAGACTAATCTTCTATTGTATTCGATAAATTTGTTGTTTATATGTTGTGATGTTTATATTCTGTGTTGTAATGTATTTTTTAACCTCTGCAAATATCAGAAAAGCAAAATAATAATAATTCCTAATATTATTAGTAGTGGAGCACCATATTGCATTTTAGTGGCGCATAGAAATAAACACATCAGTGGCGCATTATCTAAAAGTGTGCCATTAGTAATCCAGAGCACAAGGTACACATGGCCCCTTGGAGTAACAGCAGAGGCGCACTTCTGGGCCTAGTAACGGTGCACTTTAGCTGCGCCATTAGTGTCTGGGATAGTAATGGCGCACCAGGCGTGGCCATTACTATTTATTAGTAGTGGCGTGATAATAGTGGCACACCTATAGTGCGCCATTAATAGCCAAAATAGGTGCGCCACTAACAGCTTTTTTCTAGTAGTGAGAGACAACACTCGTAGCCTATCGATCCAGTGAGCAGTGTGTGTGCTGTTCTTGGTGACCGATTTCGTGATGCAGGTGTTCTGGCCCGACTTCTTATTTTCCTTCTTTGTGGCCCGTCTGTTGCAGTGAGCGGAGGATTGCTAATTTTGTGGTATTTTTCTGCTCTGAATGATGCACATGATTTGATCTATGAACATAACACGATCTACAAACTAAAGAGTATTTATTCATTATCTCTCCATACTGCTCTTTGGCCCATATTGGCTCTTCCAGCCACCTCATGGTTTCGGTATCTCTGCTCCTTTATTGGTTAGTTGTTGCTGATCGGACTGCTGCTTCTGCACAATCTTACCTGCAATTGCTTTGAGAGCTCTGTTGCACTACTACAAGGCCTGGTTGTTACTCCTCGAGGGTCTCCTGCTCCTAACTTTGGGTAAACTGCAAACCTGCTACACAACATTTACCTTTTATTTATCATTTGTCGTGTAGTGGTTCTCAATTTTTTTGTTGCTGAATGTTGTTTGTAGTTACAGAGTAAATATGGGAGCTCTAGCAAAGCCTTGGTGAGTTAGCAACATGCCTACTTTGTGTGGTTGATCAGATAGCTTCAGGATTGTGATGGTGATTTGAACATGTCGGATGTTTTGTTGGTTGGTTTACCTTCAAAGTTTAGAAAGATTATAAAATATGCCATTCATACCGAGGCTTGGTATCATTATGCCGTTGGATCAATTGTTACCTTGGTTGTGATTATGATCGCATTTGTTTTCGCATTGACATGTTTTAGATAGTTTCAATGTATGGTTTAATTAATTAGATGCTCTAGAGAGCTATATGTTGTTAGATGAGAACTATGTATGTACTTTGGTTTTAATGTGGTGATGAACTTCTATTAATTTGGTCACTTAATTATCTATTCATGATGTTCTGTAATGGTTTTTGACACACTTAATTATATATAATGCACGCAGATGAACCGGCAATGGATGTACGGTGACAGACACACCTCCGAGTACATTAAGGGCATGCATGATTTTCTCGAAGTGGCTGAGGCAAACAAGCAGAATGGTTTTATGTGTTGTCCATGCCCTAAATGTGGGAATACGAAGTCTTACTCTGACCGGAAAATCCTTTACACCCACCTACTTTACAATGGTTTCATGCCACACTATAATGTTTGGACGAGGCACGGAGAAATAGGGGTTATGATGGAAGACGGCGAAGAAGACGACGATGACAACTATGTGCCCCCTGAATATGGTGATGCTGCAACGAGGGAAGCTGCTGAAGATCAAGAGGAACCAGACGATGTGCCCAGTGATGCTGCAACGGGGGAAGCTGCTGAAGATCAAGAGGAATCAGATGATGTGCCCGATGATGATGATCTCCGTCGGGTCATTGTCGATGCAAGGACGCAATGCGAAAGTCAAAAGGAGAAGCTAAAGTTCGATCGCATGTTAGAGGATCACAAAAAAGGATTGTACCCCAATTGCGAAGATGGCAACACAAAGCTCGGTACCGTACTGGAATTGCTGTAGTGGAAGGCAGAGAATGCTGTGCCTGACAAAGGATTTGAGAAGCTACTGAAAATATTGAAGAAGAAGCTTCCAAAGGATAACGAGTTGCCCGACAGTACATACGCGGCAAAGAAGGTCGTATGCCCTCTAGGATTGGAGGTGCAGAAGATACATGCATGCCCTAATGAATGCATCCTCTACCGCGGTGCGTACAAGGATCTGAACGCATGCCCGGTATGCAGTGCATTGCGGTATAAGATCATACGAGATGACCCTGGTGATGTTGACGGCGAGCCCGGCAGGAAGAGGGTTCCTGTGAAGGTGATGTGGTATGCTCCTATAATACCACAGTTGAACCGTCTATTCAGAAACGAAGAGCATGCCAAGTTGATGCGATGGCACAGTGAGGACCATAAGAAAGACGAGAAGTTGAGAGCACCCGCTGACGGGTCGCAGTGGAGAAAAATCGAGAGAAAGTACTGGCCTGAGTTTGCAAGTGACCCAAGGAACGTATGGTTTGGTTTAAGCGTGGATGGCATTAATCCTTTCGGGGAGCAGAGCAGCAATCACAGCACCTGGCCCGTGACTCTATGTATGTATAACCTTCCTCCTTGGATGTGCATGAAGCGGAAGTTCATTATGATGCCAGTTCTCATCCAAGGCCCTAAGCAACCCGGCAACGACATTGATGTGTTCTTAAGGCCATTAGTTGAAGAACTTTTACAGCTGTGGAATGGAAACGGTGTACGTACGTGGGATGAGCACAAACAGGAGGAATTTAACCTGCACGCGTTGCTGTTTGTAACCATCAACGATTGGCCCGCTCTCAGTAACCTTTCAGGACAGACAAACAAGGGATACCACGCATGCACGCACTGTTTAGATGAAACTGAAAGTATATACCTGGACAAATGCTGGAAGAATGTGTACCTGGGCCATCGTCGATTTCTTCCGACCAATCATCAATGTCGAAAAAAAGGCAAACATTTCAAAGGCGAGGCAGATCACCGAAGAAGCCCGCCATGCGTACCGGTGATCACGTACTTGCTATGGTCAATGATTTACACGTAATCTTTGGAAGGGTCCCGGCGGACTAGCTGTTTCGAATGACGCTGAGGGAAACGCACCCATGTGGAAGAAGAAATCTATATTTTGGGACCTACCCTACTGGAAAGACCTAGAGGTCCGCTCTTCAATCAACGTGATGCACGTGACGAAGAACCTTTGCGTGAACCTGCTAGGCTTCTTGGGCGTGTATGGGAAGACAAAAGATACACCTGAGGCACGGGAGGACCTGCAACGTTTGCACGAAAAAGATGGCATGTCTCCGAAGCAGTATGAAGGTCCTGCAAGCTACGCTCTTACGAAAGAAGAGAAAGAAATCTTCTTTGAATGCCTGCTCAGTATGAAGGTCTCGACTGGCTTCTCGACGAATATAAAGGGAATAATAAATATGCCAGAGAAAAAGTTCCAGAACCTAAAGTCTCATGACTGCCACGTGATTATGACGCAACTGCTTCCGGTTGCATTGAGGGGGCTTGTCAGTGTCAAAACCGGCAGATCTCGGGTAGGGGGTCCCGAACTGCGCGTCTAGGCCGGATGGTAACAGGAGGCAAGGGACACGAAGTTTTACCCAGGTTCTGGCCCTCTTGGTGGAGGTAAAACCCTACGTCCTGCTTGATTAATATTGATGATATGGGTGTTACAAGAGTAGATCTATCACGAGATCAGAGAGGCTAAACCCTAGAAGCTAGCTTATGGTATGATTGTATGTTGTGATTGTTGTCCTACGGGCTAAAACCCTTCGGTTTATATAGACACCGGAGAGGGTTAGGGTTACACAAGGTCGGTTACCAAGGAGGAGATATCCATATACGTATTGCCTAGCTTGCCTTTCGCGCCAAGTAGAGTCCCATCCGGACACGAGACGAAGTCTTCAATCTTGTATCTTCATAGTCTAACAGTCCGTCCAATGGAGATAGTCCGGCTGTCCGGAGACCCCCTAATCCAGGACTCCCTCAGTAGCCCCCGAACCAGGCTTCAATGACGATGAGTCCGGCGCACAGTTGTCTTCGGCATTGCAAGGCGGGTTCCTTCTCCAAATTATGTGTACCTGTCGAAATAATGTCCGGTTCCTTGTGATGGTTCGTACTTCTTGGCTTCTATGCCCAATAATGGCCACTTTCCACGTGTCGAGCGAATGTGAAGAGCCAGGGTGTTTTCACATTTACCCCCTAGCTATGTAAATGAGCCGCCTATTTAAAAAGACGAGGATTCAGATCCAAATCACATCATCCTCCCTTGCCGAGTCTTCATCAGAGCGTACCCGACAGAGATCCATTCCATCATGGTCGGTCGACGCAGCTCCTCCTCTCGCACCCCTAGTTCTAAGCCTAGAGATTGGGAGAGATGTTCCATCCCGCACAGCAAATTGGTGATGCTTCAGTCCAAGGGATTTCTTCCCCCACCGTACCTGGTCCCGGTTCGAGCCGGGCTTGCCACTTATAATGGCGGAGAGCAAGAGGAGAGCCGTCCCAGTCCCTCCAAGGGAGAGCGGTATGCCTTGTCCCTTATCTGGTAAGAGGGCTTGGATTCCCAATCCATCCGTTTCTCCGAGGGCTTCTGGAGTTCTATGGCCTCCAGCTGCACAACCTTACGCCTGCCTCCCTGCTGCATATCGCGAGATTCGTAGCCCTTTGCGATTTATTTTTGGGCTGTGAGGCTCATTTCGCTCTGTGGAAGAAGCTGTTCTGCCTTGTGCCCCGTTCTAAGAAGGGATCAATATATCAAGTGGGCGGAGCCGAAGTGTGGCGTATCACTGGGACCGGATACCTATCTGGGACCCCGAAGAAGACGTCCGAAGACTGGCCTTCAGAATGGTTTTTATATAGAAGATGTCCCCCTTCCGGACCCTATTCGGATCAGCCTTCCTGAGTTTGACAATGCCCCTGTGAAGAAGCGCCAGAGCTGGCGTCCACGGAGCCCCCTGGAGGAAGACGACCGGGACATTCTTTATCTGATGAGCCGGATAAGCTCTTTAGCTCAATCCGGATTGACCATGATCGAGGTCATGGCTATATGCATTATGCGGGGGGTGCAGCCGCTCCAGTATAGAGGCCACCCCATGTGGGATTTCAACGGGGAGGACGACGCCACCCACCATGGCCGCAAAGGGCCGGGATCGGCTGCTGATCTAACAAAGATCTTGTCCACTTTGTACAAGGGAGAAGAGGAGGAATTCCTCCGTGTCAACCCGCAGGGCGGATTCTCTATGTACAATTCTCCGAGATGGGTAAGCGGAGACTTTTTCTCGTCCATCTATTTCATATTCCCGTAGCTTTAAGTATTCATTCTGGCGATTTTATCGCAGGAGCTGAGCCAGGCCGTAAAGGAGATAAACAGCCCTCCTCCACAAACCGAGGACCCTGGACGGTCCCTTGACCCGGCCTCCCAGGAGGATCCAGACATATCCGTGGAGCTGATCGACGGGGTTTTTTACCAAGGGAGTAATGACAATACCTTGGTGGCCATTACGGCCGATTACCCTGGGCTAGTTCCAACCTCACAGGTGACTGAGACCGAAATCCCGGCACTTAAAAAGGGATCCGTCCTTATGCTCTTTTTATTGCCGTATAACAGTCATGTTTTGCAGGGGAGGTACTCGGGGCAAAAGGCCGAGCCTGTGGCAACTAGCCAACAAGGGGCCGCTAGGCCAGGCAGGTTGAAAAGATCCGCAGTCCGGATTGAGGCACCGGCACAACGGTATAGCGCGCCGTCTTTATTGCAAGACATTATTTACAGAGGCATATTAACGCCCATGCCTTCTTTTCAGGAGAAAGAGCGCTCGCCGGACTATACCCGGAGAGGCTACCAACCGCGCCTCCACAAGCCAGGCTCCAAGGCCGGACTCAGGGGTGGGAACGAGTACAAGGCGTGCACCGGGTGCTCCTCCGACAGAGGATACTAATAGACTGTACGCCACCCATTCCGAGGTGGAAAGTGCCATGAACCATAGGCTTCGCCGGACTGTTCTTCGTGACGCTTGTTTCTCCCAAGAGGCTTTGGATGCCTTCAACTCGGGAGATGCGCACCTCCGTGCCGCTCAAAATGGTCTAGCCAGAGCCATGGAGCAGTATGTAAAAGACATACGGGTGAGAAAATTTGATGATTATATATATCAGTAGCCCTTGAGACTTGAAACAGTTAGGATAACTGATTTAAGGATCATTTGTTATGTAGGTTCGTACAGAAAAGAATACTCAACTGTCCCAGGAGCTGGAAGAGTGCAAAGCCCAACTTCAGGCCGCACTGTCCGCCGCAGGGGAGCCCAAGGAGACCCCCCTGGTAACATATCCGTCAAATGATAAGTATCATATTAGAGTGCAGCTTTATATACAAATCTGACGATAAAATTGCAGATGATGCTGGAGTGAATCCGGATAAGCAGCAGCTCATACACCAGCTGAAGGCTGGTGAGAGCGTGCTAACGAGGGTGAGGCAGGAGAAGAATGATCTCCAAGATGCCAACACCAAGCTGGGCGTGGAACTAAAAGATGTTCATGCCCAACTGTCGGATTCTGTTAAGGAGAATCGGTGGCTTCAACCCGGCATATTTAGTAAGTGCTTGAACGAACTTTGAAAAAGAGTTCGGCGAGGAAGCTGGCTGACAGAGTTATGTCTGTAGGTATGCTAACAGGACGTCCTACCGAGGAGATGCCTAGTTCAACGGGTGATCTTCTTCCCGAGCTCGCACAGTTGCACGAATGAGTTCGGCAGGTGATGCAAGGCGTTGCCCAGGCCTTGTGGCCATCCGTCTCCATACCCGAAGGCCTTGGAGAGCTTGCAGAAAAGCTGAAGGGAGCACGGCGGCGTTTCTGATTATGGAAGATATCGGCCTGCCGTCAGGGCGCCAGGGAGGCTTGGGCAATGGTGAAGACACGGTACACGAAGGCTGACCCGAACCATAATGCCAAAGTCGGACCTGTGGGGCCTAACGGCAAGGAGATCCCTGTGAATTTAGTGTACGGCCAAGTAGAATTGGCCGCAAAGTATTCCCAACAGGACTGTAGACTAGACAGCCTATTGGAGGGCATTGAAGAGGAATTCAACCAGTCAAATTGACCATGTAATTGTAAAGTGACATATATGATGTCTTCTAGCCGGATTGTAGATCGTTTGTCGTGGAGGACCTTTTCGCTTCAACCTCGAGACCCGACAGTCCGGAGTGTATCCGAATACCCTCTCGGTTATATAAGAACCGGGCATGCGTGGAGACCAGACATAGGGGTCATTAGTGCTTTATCAGACAAGTGCCCAACTAGTTATGTTATATTACATGGGTAGTAAGTAACATCTTCCAGAGAGAATAGTTCCGTTAAGGGTTCCTTTCCCTAGGTAGGCATGCCCTAAAGTGCATGTCCGGACTACGACAAGAAGTGCGGTAAAAACGTCTGGGGGCAGATACGGTTAATAAATAAAAGTCATCTTTTGTTCACCGACCGAATATTCTCTTAAGAACGGTAGCTTTCGGCTTCACCCAGTCTGAGGTACACGTCCGGCTGACCCGGCGGTAACAATCGCAGAGGTGCTCCCCTTATGCCCTAGCCGAATTAACGGGAACGTAGGGCATAAATACAAGAGCCAGGCAACCCAGCTTGGCCAAAACTTAAGTCATATTGATGCATATAATGGTGAAAAAAGGTACATGCGGAAGTATAACGCATGTGTTGGGCGTAATGCCCAGGTAAATAATTTAAGCTTCTGTGAAAGAAGCCTCCAGGTGTAGATAGTGCGGCTAGCACCTCTGTAATGTACAAGTGAGGCACAAGGAAGACGACGCATATGCAGAAAATGGACAAAGGGAGGGGACTAATATAAAGTCCGGTGCTAGGCATGGAATCTTCGGAGCCTGGCTCCGTTCCATGGGTTCGGCTCGAGTCGACTAGTCAATGCATCCTACAGTCGGTACGCTCCGCTGGTCAGAACTTGGTCGATGATGAACGGACCTTCCCATTTGGGCTCTAGCTTGTTCTTTTTCTTATTCGGCAGCCGGAGAAGTAGTTCGCCAACATTATAAGTTTTGGCTCGTACTTCTCTGCTTTGGTATCTGCGAGCCTGTTGCTGGTAAAATGCGGAACGGGCTTTGGCTACGTCGCGCTCTTCCTCCAAGGTGTCCAGACTGTCCTGCCGATCGAGATCGGCTTCTCTTTCTTCGTACATGCGCACTCGAGGTGAGTCATGAATTATGTCACAGGGCAGGACTGCCTCTGCGCTGTACACCATAAAAAATGGTGTGTATCCGGTACTACAATTCGGTGTGGTCCGCAGCCCCCAGAGTACGGAGTCGAGCTCCTCTACCCAGTGCGTGTTAGACTCTGTTAAGGAGCGCACTAGTCTGGGTTTAATGCCGCTCATTATAAGACCATTTGCTTGTTCGACTTGACCGTTGGTTTGTGGGTGGTAGACTGAAGCATAATCGATCTTGATGCCCATTTTGCTGCACCAGAGTTTTACCTTGTCGGCCGTGAAGTTTGTGCCGTTATCAGTGATGATGCTGTGGGGGACGCCGTGGCGATGTACAACCCGGATATGAAATCTATCACCGGTCCGGATTCGGCTGTTTTAACAGGTTTGGCCTCTATCCATTTGATGAATTTATCCACCATGACCAATAAGTATTTTTTCTTGTGGGTTCCACCTTTAAGGGGTCGAACCATGTCAAGCCCCCAGACCGCAAAGGGCCATGTAATGGGGATTTTTCGGAGGGCGGTGGGTGGCATATGGCTTTGATTTGCAAAGAGCTGGCACCGGCGCAATGCTGGACTAAGTCCTGTGCGTCTGCCCGAGCCATTGGCCAATAGAATCATGTACGGAAGGCCTTGCTCACAAGAGCCCGGGCTGCGGCGTGATGACCGCCGAGTCCGGCATGAATTTCTGCCAAAAGGTTCCGTCCTTCCTCCTCGGAGATGCACCGTTGAAGGACTCCGGTAGCGCTTTTTTGTACAATTCTCCCTCGTGGACCCTGTAGGCCTTTGATTGCCGCACTATGCAGCGTGCCTCATTTTGGTCCCCCGGGAGTTCATGTCTAGTTAAGTAGGCCAGGAATGGTTCTATCCATGGGGCAATAATGGCCATTATTTCGTGGGCTAATTGTGTTATTTCGGTGGCGGAGCCTCCGATTGTGTCAGAGAGTTCGGTATCGGGTATTCTGGCCAGGTCCGGACTGTTGTTACCGGTGTCCCCTTCCCTTGCTACGGATGGCTTGAAAAGCCTTTCCAGAAAAATGTTGGGAGGGACCGCATCGCGTTTTGCGCCAATGTGGGCGAGGATATCCGCCGCCTGATTGTTTTCCCGAGCCACATGGTGAAATTCGAGCCCCTCGAACTGAGCTGACATTTTTAGGACGGCATTGTGATAAGCGGCCATTTTTGGATCCTTGGCATCAAAGTCTTCATTTATTTGGGATATCGCGACGTTTGAATCCCCGCGCACCTCTAGGCGTTGAATGCCCATGGATACTGCCATCCGGAGACCATGTAGAAGGGCCTCATATTCGGCTGCGTTGTTGGAGTCCGTATACATTATCTGCAGTATGTATTGAACGGTGTCTCCTGTTGGGGACGTTAAAACGACACCAGCCCCCAGACCAGCCAACATTTTGGAGTCGTCGAAGTGCATGATCGAGTTTGAATATGTGTCGTACTCTTTAGGGAGTTCGGCTTCCGTCCATTCAGCGATGAAGTCAGCCAAAACTTGCGGTTTAATAGCTCGCTGTGGCATGTAAGTTATGTCGAACGGGAGGAGCTCAATGGCCCATTTGGCAATCCGGCCCGTCGCGTCGCGGTTGTTTATAATATCATTAAGTGGTACTTCCGAGGCTACCGTTATCGAACACTCTTGAAAGTAGTGTCGCAGCTTCCGGGATGCCATAAATACCGCGTACGCTATCTTTTGATAATGCGGGTACCATGATTTGCATGGAGTAAGGATAGTGGACATGTAGTAAATCGGCTTTTGAAGGGGAAATTTGTGTCCGTCCTCTTCTCGCTCAACGACAAGCACTGCGCTTAGTACTTGATGACTTGCCGCAATGTATAATAGCATTGGTTCACCAATGTTTGGCGTGGCCAGGACTGGGTTTGTTGCCAATATGGCCTTTATTTCGTTGAGTTTAGACGTGGCGGCGTCCGTCCACTCGAAGTGTTCGGTGCGCCGGACGAGGCGATAGAGGGGTAATGCCTTTTCTCCCAAGCGGGAGATAAAGCGGCTTAGAGACGCCACGCATCCAGTTAATTTTTGTATTTGTTTGAGGTCTGTTGGGGTAGCCAACTGTGACAACGCTCGAATTTTGGCCGGATTAGCTTCAATACCTCTACTGGAGACAATGAATCCCAGGAGCTTTCCTGCTGGTAGGCCAAAACGCATTTTTCCAGATTGAGCTTGATGTCATATGTTCGGAGGTTGTCGAATGTGAGCCTCAAGTCATCTACTAGAGTTTCGACATGCTTGGTTTTAACGACCACGTCATCCACGTATGCCTCCACTGTTTTGCCGATCTGGTTTGCCATGCATGTCTGAATCATGCGTTGATATGTTGCACCGGCGTTTTTTAGCCCGAAGGGCATTGTGTTGAAGCAGAATGGGCCGTATGGTGTGATGAATGTCGTTGCGGTTTGGTATGGCTCCGCCATTTTGATTTGATGGTAGCCAGAGTATGCGTCGAGGAAACACAATGAGTCGTGTCCTGCGGTAGCATCGATGATTTAATCGATGCGGGGGAGGGGGAAGGGATCCTTTGGGCAGGCCTTGTTAAGGTCCTTAAAATCGACGCACAAGCGCCAGGATTTGTCCTTCTTTGGTACCATCACCAGGTTTGCTAGCCAGTCCGGATGTTTTATGTCTCTGATGAACCCGGCCTCCAATAGCTTGGCTAGTTCCTCTCCCGTGCCTTGTCTTTTAGGCTCGGAGAAACGTCGAAGAGCCTGCTTGACTGGCTTGAATCCTTTTAGGATATTTAGGTTGTGTTCAGCCAGCCTGCGTGGGATTCCTGGCATGTCTGAAGGGTGCCAGGCAAAAATGTCCCAGTTCTCGCGTAGGAATTCTCATAGTGCGGCGTCGACATCAGGGTTTAATTGTGCCCCGATGGAAGCTATTTTTGTATGGTCCGTTGGATGGACTTGGAATTTGACTATTTCGTCTGCCGGTTTAAAGGAGGTGGACTTGGATCTTTTATTGAGTATCATGTCGTCCCTGTTCACCGTGGAGCACATCGCAATTAGTTCTTCGGCCGCTAGGGCTTCGGATAGTGCCTCAAGGGCCAGTGCAGCTGTCTTATTTTCGGCGCGGAGTGCTATGTCCGGATCACTAACAAGAGTGATGATTCCGTTGGGCCCGGGAATTTTGAGCTTCATGTACCCGTAATGGGTTATGGCTTGGAAGATTGTAAACGCCTCCCGCCCTAATAGAGCGTGGTATCCGCTGCTGAACGGGGCCACTTGGAATGTAATTTCTTCGGACCTGTAATTATCCGGCGTGCCGAATACCACGTCTAGTGTGATTTTTCCAGCGCAGCATGCTTCCCGACTAGGGATGATTCCTCTAAAGGTTGTGTTGCTTTGCTTAATGCGGCTTCAGTCTATTTTCCATCTTTTGAAGAGTTTCCTCATAGATGAGGTTTAATCCGCTGCCACCGTCCATGAGTACCTTGGTGAGTCGAAAGCCGTCCACGATTGGACTGAGGACCAATGCAGCTTGTACTGGGGCTGTTCGGAATTTAAGCTCGTCACTGGCATTGAAGGTAATAGCCGTGTCGCTCCAAGGATTTGTTTCTGCTATGTGGCAGATTTCGGACGTGCTGCGGAGTGTTCGCTTTCGTCTATTATTTGACGCGAAGGTCTCAAAGACCGTTAAGACCGTATTGTTGTCCTCGGGGTGGTGCTCTATGGTTTTTGGGAGGAGTAGATCCTCACCACTTTTGGCCACCTGCCGGAGTATCCAACATGCTCTAAGGCTGTGCGTTGGTATCGCATCTGCTGTACTGTGAATTTTGCAGGGTCCGTTGAGCCATCCCTCCAGTATGGTTCCTTGCCCCGTAGAGGGCTTTTTCTTTTTGGTAGTTAACCCAGGTGTATTGTGATAGTGCACCCTTTTATTTCGGACTGGGTTTGTATTCAAGGCCGGATTATCCCAAAATTTTATTTCGGTTTTCCAGGCACTTTCCATCGCACAGTACTTTCGTACTATGGACACCAAGTCGGCAAAGCGTGTAATTTTGCGACGACGTATGGCGTTGAGGATTCCCTTGTCCGTGCAATTATTGCAGAAGAATGAGATTGCATCTTCATCGCGGTAGTTCTTTATCCTGTTCTTGACCAGAAGGAATCTGGCCCAGTAATGGTGTACTGTTTCTTCGGGCTCTTGCCTAATTTGGGATAGATCGCGTATGTTTGGGTGGGTGGGTGGAATTGAATCTGAATCCTCACCCAATCTAAGGCTCAATGGCCAAGGAGTTTCCGAACTCGAAAGTTTGGATTCTTGGATGTTTTCCGGTAAATCTAGCCCGCTGCCTGATTCTGGGTTCAGGCTTTGAGTGACATCCTCCCCTCCGCGGGTATCCGGCTTGGAGGGATCGGGAATCCGAACGTAGCTAGTCCTTAAGATAGATGAAGTTTTGCCTCATTGTTCTTCCACCACTGCAACGTGATGGGTGACCTGGGGAGAGTTGATTTCTCTTAGATCGGGCTTAGGCCCAATCTGATCGTAGTCTGTAGCGACTCCCAGGGCGGCGATACGATCCAAGAGCTCGTTCAGGGAAGAGATCTCCATTGTATCTAACTGCTCGGCGAGTTCCGAGTTGATGTGAAGATTGCTTTCGATGACCTGAGAAGTCATCGTCGGCGCAGCGGCCGAACAGGCGGTCATAAGAAAACCACCTAGCCGGAGAGTTTGGCCGATAGCCAGAGCACCCTCAGCGATAGTGCCGTCTTTAAAGACGGGACAAGACATCCTTCCTTGTGGCGACGGCACAGCGGAACTCTCAATGAAAGCACCAATGTCGGTGTCAAAACCGGCGGATCTCGGGTAGGGGGTCCTAAACTGTGCGTCTAGGTCGGATGGTAACAGGAGGCAAGGGACACGAAGTTTTACCCAGGTTCAGGCCCTCTTGATGGAGGTAAAACCCTACGTCATGCTTGATTAATATTGATGATATGGGTGTTACAAGAGTAGATCTACCACGAGATCAGAGAGGCTAAACCCTAGAAGCTAGCCTATGGTATGATTGTATGTTGTGATTGTTGTCCTACGGGCTAAAACCCTTTGGTTTATATAGACACCGGAGAGGGTTAGGGTTACACAAGGTCGGTTACAAAGGAGGAGATATCCATATACGTATTGCCTAGCTTGCCTTCCATGCCAAGTAGAGTCCCATCCGGACATGAGACAAAGTCTTCAATCTTGTATCTTCATAGTCTAACTGTCCGGCCAATGGAGATAGTCCGGCTGTCCGGAGACCCCCTAATCCAGGACTCCCTCAGGGCTTCTACCAGAAAATGTCCGATTAGCCATTGTGAAGCTATGTGCATTTCTCAATGCAATCTTTGAGAAGGTGATCGATCCAGAAATCGTACCAAGGCTAAGGAGTGATGTGGCGCAATGTCTTGTCAGTTTCGAGCTGGTGTTCCCACCATCCTTCTTCAATATCATGACGCACGTCCTAGTTCATCTAGTCGACGAGATTGTCATTCTGGGGCCAGTATTTCTACACAATATGTTCCTCTTTGAGAGGTTTATGGGAGTCCTAAAGAAATATGTCCGTAACCGCGCTAGGCCAGAAGGAAGCATCTCCATGGGCCATCAAACAAAGGATGTCATTGGGTTTTGTGTTGACTTCTTTCCTGGCCTTAAGAAGATAGGTCTCCCTAAATCGCGTTATGAGGGGAGAATGGCTGGAAAAGGCACGCTTGGAGGGGACTCAATAATATGCAGGGACGGATATTCTTGGTCTCAAGTGAAGGAAATATGCCCTAGAGGCAATCATAAAGTTATTATTTATTTCCTTATATCATGATAAATGTTTATTATTCATGCTAGAATTGTATTATCCGGAAACATAATACTTGTGTGAATACATAGACAAACTAAACGTCACTAGTGTGCCTCTACTTGACTAGCTCATTAATCAAAGATGGTTATGTTTCCTAACCATAGACATGTGTTGTCATTTGATTAACGGGATCACATCATTAGGAGAATGATGTGATTGACATGACCCATTCAATTAGCTTAGCACCCGATCGTTTAGTATGTTGCTATTGCTTTCTTTATGACTTATACATGTTCCTATGACTATGAGATTATGCAACTCCCGTTTGCCGGAGGAACACTTTGTGTGCTACCAAACGTCACAACGTAACTGGGTGATTATAAAGGAGCTCTACAGGTGTCTCCAAAGGTACATGTTGGGTTGGCGTATTTCAAGATTAGGATTTGTCACTCCGATTGTCGGAGAGGTATCTCTGGGCCCTCTCGGTAATGCACATCACATAAGCCTTGCAAGCATTGCAACTAATGAGTTAGTTGCGAGATGATTTATTACGAAACGAGTAAAGAGACTTGCCGGTAACGAGATTGAACTAGGTATTGAGATACCGACGATCGAATCTCGGGCAAGTAACATACCGATGACAAAGGGAACAAAGTATGTTGTTATGCGGTCTGACCGATAAAAGATCTTCGTAGAATATGTGGGAGCTAATATGAGCATCCAGGTTCCGCTATTGGTTATTGACCGGAGACATGTCTCGGTCATGTCTACATTGTTCTCGAACCCGTAGGGTCCGCACGCTTAACGTTACGATGACAGTTTCATTATGAGTTTATATATTTTGATGTACCGAAGTTTGTTCGGAGTCCCGGATGTGACCACGGACATGACGGGGAGTCTCGAAATGGTCGAGACATAAAGATTGATATACTGGACGGCTATATTCGGACACCGGAAGTGTTCCGGGTGATTTCGAAGAAAACCGGAGTGCCGGAGGGTTACCGGAACCCCCCCCCCCCCGGGATAAGTAATGGGCTTTATGGGCCCTAGTGGAGAGAGAGGGGCGGCCAGCGTGGGCCGCGCGCCCCCTCCCCCTCTGGTCCGAATTGGACTACGAGAGGGGGGCGGCGCCCCCCTTTCCTTCTCCCTCTCCCCCTTCCTTTCCCCCTCCTAGTAGGAGTAGGAAAGAGGGGAGTCCTACTCCTACTAGGAGGAGGACTCCTCCTCCTTGGCGCGCCCCAAGGGCCGGCCGGCCTCCCCCCTTGCTCGTTTATATACGGGGGCAGGGGGGCACCTTTAGACACACAAGTTGATCTTCAAGATCGTTCTCTTAGCCGTGTGCGGCGCCCCCCTCCACCATAGTCCTCGATAATATTGTAGTGGTGCTTAGGCGAAGCCCTGCGACAGTAGAACATCAAGATCGTCACCACGCCGTCGTGCTGACGGAACTCTTCCCCGACACTTTGCTGGATCGGAGTCCGGGGATCGTCATCGAGCTGAACGTGTGCTAGAACTCGGAGGTGCCATAGTTTCGGTGCTTGATCAGTCGGGCCGTGAAGACGTACGACTACATCAACTGCGTTGTCATAACGCTTCCGCTGTCGGTCTATGAGGGTACGTAGACTACACTCTCCCCTCTCGTTGCCATGCATCACCATGATCTTGCGTGTGCGTAGGAAAATTTTGAAATTACTACGTTCCCCAACATCAAGCACACTACACAGTTCTACAAAACTCTACCTTGGTGACCCCGTATGTCGATGAACACAAGAACAGTCTGCGCTCCAAACACCCAGAGCAGTGCAACGACTGGATTACATGTGAACACATCATGATTTTCAGCAGTTGGTTGGAAACACGTCTCAGAGGTGACAACACTGTTTGTGATGAGCTGTACTTGTTGTCCAGGGGACCATCTTTGACTGTATTGACTTACAAAAGATACGAGATAAATGGGAATACATTTTACACGATTGCCCAAGATCAAAAGAGCACCAACCAAAACAGCGGTGTCCGCTTTGATGCAGCAACTGAGAGGGGAAAGGACACATATTATGGTTACATAGTGGACATATGGGAACTTGACTACGGACATGATTTTAAGGTCCCTTTGTTTAAGTGCCAATGGGTCAATCTGTTAGGAGGTGGGGTACAGGTAGACCCACAGTACGGAATGACAACAGTGGATCTGAAAAATCTTGGGTACACTGACGAACCGTTCGTCCTAGCCAATGATGTGGCACAGGTTATCTATGTGAAGGACATGTCTAACAAACCGAGAAAAAGAAAAGATAAGGAAGCGAATACATCATACGATGAGCCAAAGCGCCACATAGTTCTTTCAGGAAAAAGGGACATCGTAGGAGTGGAGGGCAAGACAGACATGTCTGAAGATTATGAAAAGTTTCATGAAATTCCTCCCTTCAAAGTCAAGGATGACCCAAGCATCCTGATAAACGATGAAGATTATCCATGGTTACGGCGCAATAAGCAAATGACACAAGCGAAGAAAAAGTGAAGACTTTCTCCCGGAACTATTATGATGATACCATGCCAACTTTGTAATAGACGAGTATGATACCATTGTCCGTTTTGTACATGCACATGCTATGTGGGTGAAATTATGATACCATGCCAACTTTCAACTTTGAAAACTAATGGCGCTAACAGAAAGTTTATAATTTTTCTAAAACTAATGGCACTAACAGAAAGTTTATAATTTTTCTGACCTAAAAGCAAAAATAATTAAAAAATAAAGGAAAATAAATAATGCAAAAAAACAAAAAAAACTGGAAATAAAACTATTTTTATAGTAAAGTTAATCACAAACTTGTGATTCGCACAAATTTCAAAGAATTCAAATTTTAACTATTCAAATTTGAAAACTAATGGCGCTAACAGAAAGTTTATAATTTTTCTAAAACTAATGGCACTAACAGAAAGTTTATAATTTTTCTAACCTAA
>NC_041380.1:594069522-594070433 GCF_002162155.2 Triticum dicoccoides
AACAGAAAGTTTATAATTTTTGTGACCTAAAAGAAAAAAATAATTAAAAATAAACTTTAATAAAATAAATACAAATAGCAACATTAAGTATTTTGTTGTAAGTGGAAACAAAATAAAATAAATAAAGCAAAAAAGAAAACAAAAAACAAATTTGAAAACTAATGGCACTAACAGAAAGTTTATAATTTTTGTGACCTAAAAAATTAAAAATAAAATTTAATAAAATAAATAAAATAGCAACAATAAGTATTTTTTTGTAAGTAGAAAAAAATAAAATAAATAAAGCAACAAAGAAAACAAAAAAAAGTGCTACCTACTGGGCCCCCACGGCCTGAATACGACTAGAAACCCTACCATGGGCCAGGATTCAGGCCCGCAGGAGGCCCAGTAGGCCCACAGGCACACAACGTACGGTTAGGCCCGAAAGCCTACAATTGAGAGAGGAGCTCGAGAGGGTGGGTGCAGCAGCGCTTACAAACCACTCTCGAGCTCTCTCAGCAAGCGAGGTGGTACTAAACTTTTGACGCGGGGCAGCACAAGGCCTTTGGTCTCGGTTGGTGCCACCAACCAGGACTAAAGGAGTGCATTGGTCACGGTTCGTGGCACCAACCGGGACCAATGCCCCCCTTTGTCCCGGTTGGTGCCACCAACCAGGACCAAAGGTCTCCACCAACCGGGACCAAAGGCCTCTGCTTCCCGCCCTTTGGGCTGCTGAAAAGAGACCTTTGGTCCCGGTTGGTGGCACCAACTGGGACTACAGGGGGGCATTAGTCCCGGTTGGTGTCACCAACCGGGACTAAAGGCTTTGCTATATAAGATGACACTTAGGAAATTCCCACTTCTCATCTCGCAGTTGCCCCCGACGACACCGACAACATCAATGCCGCCAGGCTGCCCCCACGCCGCCCGCT
>NC_041380.1:594071044-594091766 GCF_002162155.2 Triticum dicoccoides
GCCCCCTGCCACGTCGACGTCATCGCCGTCGCCATCCTCGCCGCCGACCCCGCGCCCCTGCCCCTCCTCACCTTGGTCCGGCCGGCGCCCTCCCTGTCCTTGTTTTTTCATATATATGATGATATATATGCTTTTTTTTCATGTATATACTTGTTTTTTCTTATATATGATGATGTATATGCTTGTTATCATAATTGTTTTTGTTCATATATATGATGATTTTTAGAATATGATGTTTTTTGTTCATAGATGATCATATATATGATGTATGCATGGATGTGGATGAAATGAGATGAGATGTGTTTTGTTTTGGAGAAGAAAACATTTTTTCCATGTATATATGCAAAAGTTACATTTTTAGAAAAGTTTTATATATCTAGCTAGGAAAGGAAGAAGAATAAAAAGAAGGAGAGGAAAAAGGAAAATAAGAAGACGAAGAAAGGAGAAGAAGAGGAGAGGCAGAAGAGAAGAAATAAATAAGAAGAAGAAAAAAGAAGAAAAAGAAGAGGAGAAGAAGAAAGGAATAGAGGAGAAGAAGAGAAAATAGAGAAGAATAGAGCAGAAGAAGAGAAAATAGAGAAGATTCTCTATCTCTATTTTCTCTTCTTCTCCTCTATTCCTTTCTTCTTCTCCTCTTTTTTTTCTTCTTTTTCTTCTTCAATCTTCTCCTCTATTAATATCTTCTTCTCCTCTTTTTATTTCTTCTTCGTCTTCTTATTTTTTATCGGATATGTTGTTGTCGATATACCCCGTGTCCCGATAACTTCAACACGAGGAGGGGTTCGACCTACCCCCTCCCCGATAACATTATTTTCCCATGTATGTATGTCGTCGTTGTCGATATAACCCCCTCCCGGATAACTTCGACCGTGATAACTTATACCACGGGAGCACCCCCCGGCCCTCTCGCTCTACCAAAACTCTTGAGGACACACAAACCCTAGAAAAAACGATGTCGGTCTCCTACCCCCTCCCGTCGCGCCCCTACCCTTTAAGCGTTGCCGAGGCCACCCCAAACCCGGAATAAGCTAGGTCTACGTTTGCCACTAATATATCAACCTGCTGTCATGTTTGTGTAATAATTGCCATGTTGTAATATTTGCAGAAACAATAAAGCACGGACGAGACAAGGAAGCAGAAGAGGTGTTGGGGGACATAATCTTAGCCGGAGGTGATGTCTTTTTGTATCTTAACGACAATGATGGTCTAGAAGAACAGGGTGAAGAAGAAACAGGCTACGGTGATCGAAGAATGGAGGAGGAAATACATGATTATGATGGCTCCGGTGACCCAATGTTGGTGCAAGAAGGAGCCCGTGGTGACGGCTCCGGTGACCGAACAGAGTCCGGCCAGGTAAATATATTTGTTAAGCCTATGATGACTAGCAAATTGATGCATTCATTGTTTTGGTATGTACACATATTAATTAACTCTCGTCTTTCTTCTTTTTTCTAGCCCTCCGGATCGAGCACAACTTCGGTAAAGAGACGAGGCCCGAAGAAAAAGTTGTGCTCGGATGAAAGGTTTGAGATCACAACAATCGCGCGCGATGGCATGCCGATTGAACCCATCCGGACAAAGGAAGCATTTGCTGCTCAGTGCGGGGTTCTTGTTAGGGACAAGATCCCGATCAGCATCCGACAATGGTATAAGCCTAAGAACAAAGACCCTGAGGTTTCTTATGTCAATGATATGCAGAAAGATGATCTTTGGACTGAGTTGAAGGCAAATTTCACCCTACCGCGAGAGGAGGATCCGGAGAAGCCAGTTAAAGAGCAATTAATCAAGTCTCATGCTCTTAAGAAGATGGCAGACCTATTCAGGAGGTGGAAGAATGAGCTGAAAACGTTTGTCGACAAAGAAGAGACACCAGAATTCATCGGCAGATATGAGAAGATCAGAGATCACTGACCCGCATTTGTGGCCTACAAGACATTGGAAAAGAGTACGAAGATGTCGACGACAAATAAGAAAAATGCTGCAAAGAAGAAGCTTCACCATTGCATGGGGTCAGGTGGCTACCTCAAAGCCCGGCCTAAGTGGGCCAAGGCTGAGAATGATCTGCTTGATAAAGGGATCAAACCAGAAACAATGAACTGGCCAGACCGTTGCCGGACTTGGTTCTTCGGGGCTGGCGGAACCTTGGACCCTGTATCAGGGAAATGCGTTTGGACGGACGAGCAAATGAACATACCAGTCAAGAGGCCTAAGTAGTATATCGATGCAGCGCAGCAAGGGACGTTTGTTCCAGACAGAGAGAACGACGAGCTCACAATGGCCCTCGGGAATCCTGAGCACCCTGGACGGACACGAGGCACGCCAGGCTCCGTTTCGTGGAAGGCTGGTTTTCCAGATGCAGGTGGTTACAAATGCCAGGAGAGGAGGAAAAAAGTGGAGCAAGCCCAAATTCAGACGTTGCACAAAAGGGTTCAAGCGCTAGAGGAACGAGAAGTAGCTCGCAGCAAGCGACCTGCCGAAACTACCCCCGAAGCTATCCCGCCATCTTAGCGGAGAAGCAGCGTGGCTTCCACTGAGCTGCTTCAGCCAGAGCATGTCTTGACGGCTTCTGCTAACTACCCCATGGATGCTATCACGGAGTCTCAAGATTGCCACCTTATGACGCAATGGCAGAACTTCAAAGTCAAGGCGGCTGTCGGCTCTGTTCGGCTTCCTAAACCTGCGGCAACTTTTCACTGCCGTCCGATTCTAGAAGGATATGCCAGGGTGACGGTGGACGAAATAACGGAGGGATTTGAGGACCTCCAGCTTGACTACCCTACCGGTGAAGGGGAGACTCGGCTGGGTTCTTGTCTATTGACTCCATGCCTATTGCAGAAGGAGCTCATCAACCTTTTGAACTGGATGCCTCCGCCTCCTCCTCCTCCTCTGGCGAGTCAGGGCACTCCACCTCCTCCTCCGTCTCCTCCTCCGGCGAGTGATCAGGGCACTCAGCCTCCTTCTCCGGCGTGTGGCGGCACTCTGCCTCCTTCTCCGCCTACGCCGGCACGCCCAAGCAGCCAGCCTCCTCCTTCTCCGCCTCGTCAGCAAGGGCGGAAGAGACCCGCCGCCACTCTGGCTGCTCCGGCGCGTCGTAGTCCTTCTCCTCCGCCTCATAAGCAAGGAAAGAAGACAACCGCAGCCGCTCCGTCTGCTCTGCCGGCGTCTAGCAGTACAGCCAAAGGCGGGAGGCAATACAGATTCGGTCCTTCTCTGAAGACTCCAGAGAAGTTACCATACGAGAGGACCCCGGAGGAGAACGCGAAGATCGCGCGAGCCGAAGTGACGAACTTCTTTGAAGGGGTGAAAGCAAAGAAACATCCGCCTCCGGAGGAGAAGGTAGATTCGGTGAAAGCGAAGCGCACTCTGGCTGCCCTGAAAAAACCAGCAAAGTCTCTGCCGAAAGGCAACTATGAGTGCATTATTGCAAAATCATTTGTCGAAGCGGATCGGTCGGGAAGTACTGTCAGTGATCAAAGGATAAAAGAACGACGAGCTGGGGAAAAAATTGCCCAGCTCGGCGAACAAGCAAACCAATCGTGCCCCTCCCGCTCAAGGTGTCTAACGACATCGTCACTAATGATCCGAAGATGGTGGCCGGTTATAGCAATCTTGGAGATTACCTGCCCGACGATGTACATTATGATTTCTTGGAGGTGGAGGAACACAAATACAAGTACGGGAAGCCTCTCGTCAAAGATGAAAGATCTCTAACAACGATAATGCGAAGATTCCATGATTGGTACATGAAAACCTGCAGAGAGTCTGGGGGGAGGAATACTTTGACGCTGAGAGTTAGAGAGGAGCATGACCTCGTTGGAATTGAACTGTTGAATGTTCCATTTGAGGAGTTCTTCCAGTTTTTCAATCAAAAGGCCCTCGATAAAGCAATGGTCACTTGCTACTGTCTGTAAGTAGTACTACTTCTGTCATTAAGTCTATCTATATAGGTCAGCTCTTTCATTGCATGTATTTATAATTATCCTCGCTATATTATGCAGATTGAAGATCGCCGAATTGAAGAAAAGGCAAATTGGTGATATTGGGTTCATTAACACAAATCTCATAGATGCAACTGAGGTTAAATATCGTGCCAAAGATATCAAGGCCAACTTGCTACGATCGTTGGTAATAAATGAAAACAAAGATATAATACTCTTTCCTTACAGCTTCAAGTGAGTGTTACTGTCTTGTGCATATTCAGTTTCCCTTATTAGACCAGGTTATAGTAATGTAATTGATGAGTTATGCATGCGTGTGCAGGTTTCACTATATTCTCTTAGAGATTAAGCTTGAGCAGGGACTAGTAACCTTCTTAGACTCGGGACGAAAAGATCCCCAGGACTATGCGGACATGACTCAAATGCTCGAGAAGTAAGTTAAATCGATCATTATCCACCATATCAGCAACTTTGTTCATTTCCTGATATCAAGTAATTGTTTTCTTTGTCTGGCAGGGTTTGGAGAAAATTCGCCAAAAAAGCTCCGGAACTGCTGAAGAAGCTGCAATTTAGACACCCGAAAGTAAGTACTATAGTAACATGTTCCGCGCATCTCCTAATGATTCAAGCGCTAGTTTCATCAATACCATTTGGCATGCTTGCTTATCAGTTTGATTGACCTCTATTTCTTGTAAAATGGTTGTGGCAGGAATAAGGGAATGATTTCTGTGGATACTATGTTTGCGAGTCCATCTGCCACACGACCTGTGAACGGGGGTACTCTGATGAACAATATGAAGTGCGTAACCAATAATATTTATAATTTTATTTTATTACCATCATTTGCGTTGAGTTTCATTTATTCATACGAAATATGTATCTGGCACACGGGAGTTTTTTTTGCAAAACTACCTACCGCATCCAGCGCTGTACGATTTGCATCAAGTGGTCAACGTTTCTTTTCCGCAAACGCCCGCGCGTCAGCTGCGCGCTGCTCCTTCCGCGCAAGACGCGCGTGGACTTTTCTGCCGCTGCTCCATGTGCAGCTCCTCCCGTGCATGCCCATGCGCTTGTTTTTTTTTTGAGAGTGCTCCATGCGCTTGCTGCTATTTGTTGTTCCTGCCACTGTTCCATACGCGATCTGCTGCTGTTTACTAGCTAGGTTAGGGTAGCTAGGCTAGCTGCTGTCTGCTAATTAGGCTAGTTACTAGCTAGAGTAGCAGCGAGTGCTGTTGCTATTTCATGCTAGCTTCTATGCACTCTTCTTCCATTTTTTGGTAAATTAAAAGAAAAAAGCTACAAAAAGAATGAAGTTTTTGTCAGATACACATCTCTCTCGCAATAAAATGTCTTTCGACGATGTTTTCTACTTTGATCCTGACAACTTCAATACTATCACGGTATTAATTTTGACCCGAAAAAAGGTTGTTTGACCTATAGGAAAAAAAGTTTTTTTAAAGATACTTCGATAAATTTTATGTAAATAACATGGTATTTTAAGCACCGCGGACCTGATAACTTACCTACAAACACATATATTAAGTTTCTCAAAAAAGATACCCCAGTAACTTTATGTGAAAATAGCATGGTGATATACAAAACGCATATATAATAATTTACATACAAACATTGCGGTAAGATTTACCGGGTAAATTCTGTTTAAATAACATGGTAATAAGCACCATACAAAAACCATGGTAACTTTTGCACCGGAAACAAAAGTTATTGAAAATATATCATCGATATATTATGTGAAAATAGAATGGTAATATATGAACCGCATACCCGATAACTTCTGTACAAACACCATGGTAACTTTAACCAAGGGGGGGGGGGATTTGTTGAAAAACACACCCCCTCGGTAATTTATGTGAAAATAACAAGGTAATATATGTATCACATACCCGATAATTTACGTACAAATAGCGTGATAATTTTTGACTAAGGGGGGAAAGTTGTTGAATAACATACTGTCGTGGGAGTAAGTCTGACAGTAGAATAGGGGGTACGTAGGAGGAGGCAAGATCCTAGCTACGGCAAGGTTGTGCATGCAAGATTTACGAGTTCAGGCCCTTCTCAGAAGAAGTAATAGCCCTACGTCTCGGTGCCCGGAGGCTTGGTCGACTGGTTTATGCGTAAGAGTTACAGGGGGTGTGAACCCTTGTGCCAGTGGAGGGGGTTGCTTATATAGAGTGCGCCAGGATCCCAGTCAGCCCACGTTACAAAGGGTTCAATGTACAGTAAGATAGAGCGTTACTGATAATGCCAGCAATAAAGGAGTATAAATGATCTTTAAGTCTACAGAGTGATTGCCTGACCGTTGCCATCCCGAGTGACGTTAAGCCTTCTCTACTCCGAGTGATTTCTTGTATCGTCGAGTGACTCATTCTCTTGGTCGAATGGAATTGGGGTATCCGAGTGAGGTTGAAGGTCGAGTGGATTGCACTCCTCGATAACTCAGTCGGTTTCTCTTCTTGTGCTTTGAATGCCTTTGACTCCCGGGCAGTGTCCTTGGGTAGGGCGTCTAGGTCAGGCCCATGACCCTACCCTAGGTACATGTCATCGTCACATACCCCGGTAACTTATGTGAAAATACCACGGTAATATGTGAACCGAATACCCGATAATTTATGTACAAACGCCACGATAACTTTCACCAAAGAGGTGACAAAGTTATTGAAAAATATACCCTCGATAATTTATGTGAAAATAGCACAGTAATATACGAATCGCATACCCGATAACTTATGTACAAACACCGCGGTAACTTTAACCAAGGCAAAAAAATATTGAAAACTATACCACTAGTAACTTATGTGAAACGACTAATGTATGGGCACACCAAATGGTTTTTGCAAAATGAGCGAACGCATTGGCTGCCGTCTGATTGACGATCGTACATACCGCAATCCCCATCGCTAATTTCGATGCCTCGCCCTAACGAATCCATAAATATGGCAAAAAAACAAACAGAGTGGGAGTAAAACCACGCACCTGCATGTTTTGGGCTAGCTGAGACAACCATCTAGGCATGCACTATGTTGTGATTGGGTACTGTTTTATGTAGTTTTTGTAAGTAAGGACTGAGAGCCTGAGATGACAATAGGACGCGGTAAAAGGCATTTCTTTTTCTTTCCAATTTTGAGCTTTGGCGATTTATCTTCTAGTCCCATTGTTTTTCCCATGTAGAGAATACATAACTAGGCTATACCTTGTTTTGTTGTTGTGTTCTATAAGTAAGGTCAAGCCCGCGAACCTGATAGCATGGTAATGTACGCATTGTGGACTTGATAACTAACGTACAAACACCGCGGTAAATTTGGCTCAGGGAAAATTGTTTCAAAGCATGCGTGCGGTAACTTCTATGAAAATAATATGATAATTTACACATCACGGAGCTGATAACTCAAATACATACCCCATGATAACTTTTTGACCGGGAATAAAGTTGTTGGAAACATACCTTCCGATAACTTTTGTGTGAATAACACGGTAATATACGCACCATGGACCCGATGACTTACATACAATAACTTTTGTTTAAATAGAAATGATAATACAGACAATAATTTATGTGTAAATAGCATGATAATTTTTGATAAATTGCGTAGAAACACGATGATAGCTTTCACCCGGGGAGAAAAGTTCTTGATAACATAACGTTGTAACTCTTTTTGTACATTTACATGGTGATTTATGCACCACAAACATGATGACTTAGATATATATAAGACACCATGGTAACTTTGACCGAGGAAAAAAAGTTGTTGAAATACTCCCATTAACTTCTGTGTAAATAGTATGGTAATATATACGCCACACACATGATAACTTAGGTACAAAACACGTGGTAACATTTGACCCTGGGGAAAAATTGTGGAAAATATTCATCGGTTATGTTTGTGTAGATGACATGATAATATATGCACAAGAGGCTTGATAATTTACACGTGGTAACTTTTTAACATAGGAAAAAAATTGTTGGAAGCAAACCCTTGAATAACTACTGTGTAAATGTCATGATAATAATATGCACCAGCGGTGAAGTAGTATATTTGTTTTTAGAATGTGAACAGAAACTGTGTATTGGCTAGTTGGTTATTGGGCTTTGTGTAAGCCCTGCAGCATCAAACAAGGAGGGCTTGGGTACGAATCTCATCAGCAGCCTTTTCCCTCATTTTTTACCCTACTTTTGTTTCTGAAGAAAGGTAAGAAAAAACTAGCTGGAAAAAACGTGGGGAAGTGGGAGACTAATGGAACGAGTGAAAAAAACGATGGTGGAAAAAAATACTGTCAGAGAGGACGTGGGAGGTGCGAGGCCAACGGGGACGAGAGAAAATTTCCGAATCGAGCGAGCTGGGCCTCGCTGGCAGGATCGGTTGGTATTTTTGGATTCTGTCACACGGTTGACAAATATCAGTCCTTATTCATATATGTTTGACACGAAAAATAATAACAAACATCGATGATTACAGTGTTATTATCTTTCTACGCGCCAGGGGAAATAAAAAATTATGGGCGTGCCAGTGTACTGAGTACACAAAAAAATATAGAGAAACTTGTACTTTATTAATCTCTCGTGGGAGAAAACAAATTACATGATCCCTTTACATAAGCACTCAATGGCCTGCTAGCTCGGCCAATATGACTTCGGCGATTGTGAGGTTCTGGTTCACGGGGCCTCGGAAGGCTCCCGATTAATTACGTCTATGAGCCGGAGCCACGGACCACCTTCGATTAAGCTGCTGCAATAGTCGTCGTCTTCAAGTCTCGTCTTCTCCAATTGCTCGGTGTAGATGATGGTGATGATGCGGTGGAATAGAAGAGTGGAGTGGTACGTCCGTCGCTCCGGTGATGCTTAGTCACATCCCTCGGGCTTGTCGATGTCCAGTGATGAAGATGTCTGGCCTCATCAGCTCAGACAGATGGTCGGCCTTCGCCTCGTCGGTGCCCGGCCTGGTGGTGTCCGCCTCGTCGGTCTCAGACACGGTGTGTCTTGCCTTTGCCTCGTCGGTGCCCGGCAAGATATGGATAGCTTCATCGAAAGAAGACATGTCGGTGAAGTGGCTTCGCCTCATCGGAGCTTCGACGGGATTTGGGGAGTGTGTTGATGTAGAAGTCGGAGTAGATTCAAGTGTCGCCCCGTGGCGGCGTTGCTTGAAGATGACGACAATGCGAGCTTGTCGATGTAGACCTCAGTCCGTCGTGCCTCGTCGGTCTTGGCAGCGTTGGAGTATTTGTTGTCGGGGTGGCATGGGTCGCGCTCGGCTTAGACTTCTTGACGACCAATAACTTCGTCGGGGTATGCAAGGGGGCTACGCCTTGCGGTAGTAATAGTTTGGAGAGACCGGCGTCAGTATAAAAACTGACGCGCACTCATATTGGCGTGGCCGTGGTGGTTGGCACCTTGTCTCGGCTAGACGCCGAGTACTCGGCGGTCCGCCAAGACAAAGGAGGCCGCCTCACGAGGCCGTGTAAAGGTAGCGTTGTAGAGGCCGCGTCGCCTTGGGCTGGTGCTACGCCGAAGGGTGACCTGTACGCCGGCGACTCCGTGGACCTGTTCGCCATGGTGGGTGAACCTTTCGAAGGAGGGACCGGTCTTGTACTACGTCGCTGCAAACTCCGGCACAATGAAGGATCTGTATGCCATTGACCTGTTCGTCGGGGATGCGTGCCTCGTGAAGGAGGAAACCGGTCTTAGATATGTCGTTGCGGATATTGGTTCCACCAAGGACCTGTACGCCGTGATGGGAAAGGCGAGTCTCGGGCTACGCCGTCAGCGAGCTTCAGCTCCGCCGCACCGTTTCCTCCAAGAGTGTGACACAAAACCTGTACACCGGTGTCTCCTTCGCCATAAACATGTCCACCGTGGCCTTGTTCCTCGCAATTTGTGCGTCCTGAAGGGAAAGGCGAGTCTCGGGCTGCGTCGACAGCGAGCTCCGGTTCCGCCATGCCGTCTCTTCCAAAAGCATGATGCAAAATCTGTATGCCTGTATATCCTTTGTCATGAACCTGTTCACCGTGGCCCTGTTCGTCGCAATCTGTGCATCGCGACCTGTACACCATGGGCTATTCGCCGAGCGCCATGAAGGCCGCAATGGTAGAGCGCCGGGGCTAGCGGTTGGGCTACGTCGTTGAAGAGCTCCGGCAGCTCCTGAGTAATCTCCAGCCAAGAACATGACACCTGAAAATGAAAGGCATCCGGGAACGTGAGCCTCCCCTCCATGTCACGGCCGGCTAGTTCCTCCTGGCGCTTGTACAAGGCGGTCGCCGGCGTTGGTGTTGCTTGCGTGGTGAATGGATGTGCGAGGCTCCGAGGACTCCCTTGCCACTGTGCGTCTCCGCGAGATGCGATCTCACGATGGCCTGCCTCTGGTTGCTGCGTTCCTTCCCGCGATGGATGTGAAGGGCGGTTGCCTTACGGCGTCTATGGGTGCCTGTGTCTCCTGTGCATCCGTGCTGCGCGTTCTTCATCTCTCCGGCCGCCTGCCCGTCGTTGGCAACGTACTCCCGCCGCCGCCGTCGTCGCGGATGCATTCTTCTTCCCTGTTGCTCCGACCCGGTGCCGCTTATGTCGCCGCCAGTAGCATCTCCTCTTGGTCCTCTCCCTTCCCCGGGGCGCGCTCTCCATCGTCGCTCCTCACTGAAACGGGAGATGAAAAGAGAGAAAAAGTGAGAAGATTAATTATACATGTCGTTAACAAAGAAGGATGCTGGGGTTGATTGTTGATGTAGCATGTGGCCAGAAGGCTTCGCTGGGCTCGCCGGCGGACGTCCGTCGTCATGGCGAACGTCCGTCGTCATCGCGGACACTGGCCCATCGTCTGCGGCCTACAAGTGCACCGAGGCGCAGCGCATGATCTGTCGCCGGGGTGCCCGCGGCCTCCGTCGGCGCGTGTAGTCGCTGCCTCTGTGTGACTGCTTTCCTCTGGGTGCTCTTCTCTTCGGGTAGCCTGTGTACACATGCACAGCCACGCATGTATACACGCTTCACCAATCTTCATCCGTAGGCCATCTGCAAGCTAGAAGATAGTAACACAATATAAATAGTGGGAGGGTGCAGATGCATGGCACGCTCTTCGTCGGTACACGTGTTGCCGCCGCCGGATGCGTGCGAGGGCGCTGATGCCACCGCGCCGCCACACGGATGGGTTCATCCGCGGCTTCCTCCTCCTTAGGGCACGCACAGCCACGGGACCGGGTTGCCCGGCGAGCGTATCTCCAGGACGCTGCTGCCGTGGGCGCGTCTTCACCTCCATGACGCTGACGCTGTACGGCCTCGGGTGCGTGAGTTATGGACCGATGGGGTGCTGCGTGTCATCCACCCCCCCTGGTTAATCAATCTGTTCTCGTATTTATAGGCAGAGGCTAGCGCCGGCCAGATGATTGTTACCGATTTTCTTGGAACAGATAAGTACTCGTATGCGTGTGGATCATAGTCATCTGCTCCTTGGTACTTATCCGTCTGGTTATTGGGTTGTTGTGACGCGCATGTACGCGACTAAGCATGCGGCGCACCACGACCTGATCGATCAGCCGGGCATGCATGAACGTGTGGTCATTTGCTTCCCGTACAACTTGGCCATTTAATTAGCTATGTACGTATACGCTAACACGTATCACATGGATACATACATGAATACACACATAATATTCTTCATTCTTCATAGGGTACGTGAGCCATGCATGGCTCATTGCATGCATAGCTAGCTAATCAAGCTGATTAGATCAATCGTACAGGTAGGCATAAATAATGCTCTCCACTGGTTGGTTACGATATTACTCTTCAAAGAAAATCAACATCTTTATCACTTCCACATACAGGCTTGTACATGCCTATTGGTACCATATTTTCATAAAATTGCGACTATATATATATATATATATATATATATATATATATATATATGTATGTATGTATGTATATATGTATGTATGTATATATGTATGTATTGACCCTCTTGTTCAAATTAGATGTTTCAGATGCGGGATGAACTCCTAACACCAGATCGTAAGGGAGCAATTCAAAAGGAATTGTCGGCATTCTTCCTTGACCACGTGATCGTTGAAGACGAAGAATACTATGTGGACCCTGTGTTCATATATAATTAGGAGATTATATTGTAAGAGATAATTATTGTATATATTTAGCCGGTAGTGTCGGATAGATATACGAGAACTTGTTGTTCGACCAATCTCTCGGAGAAGAAGAGGTGGTCGATATCACTTCTCTCTGTATGCATATGTTCATGCCGATTTTCTGTTTTCCTCATTTGCTTACTAGCTAGCGTGTCTAGTCCTCTCTCTATATACACGTATATATAGCGTCGACCAAGCACGGACATAAGAGACGACATTTTTCACTATCAATTAGCTAGCTAACACAATATATGAAACACCTAAATTAAATCCGCAAAACCCCCAACCCCCAACCCCCCTTCAAAAAAAAACTCAGCTCCTGAAATGCTGACGCGTGGATGCCTATTGGTCCCGGTTGGTGCCACCAACCGGGACCAAAGGCCCTCCTGCCTGGGCTCGGCGCACCGGCCACGTGGAGGCCCATCTGTCCCGATTCATGTAAGAACCGGGACTAAAGGGCTAGGGCATTAGTAACGACCCTTTAGTCCCGGTTCACAAACCGGGACAAAAGGCCCTTAGAGCATCTCTAGTGGCTTGTGCAAATGGTGGTCTATGCCAAATTTAGACTACCACATGCCAAAAAACGTCTTCAATGGCTTGTCTATTGCGTCGTCTAAAATTTAGACAATGCCCAAACTAGCTACCCGTCGTCCACATTTGGACAACCAAGCCACAATGTTCAAACCAAAAATGCGGGCTCATGAGCTCGTCCATGCATCAATTCGGAGCAATTGGAGGACGTTGGCAGGGAGGCGGCCGCGCCGGCGCTAGTCACGGAGGCTGTTGCGCCTGGACCGCCGCCTCATCAGGGCTGAACCTGTTGCTATGTTTTATTTCTCGTAAATTATATAGGGTGTTGCTATTGCTGAACCTAAAATAAGTTAACGGCTGGTTTATTTTCTCCTTTGTATCTTGCAGATGAAAATAATAATTGAGAACAACTCATAAATGACCAACATAAGATTTTTAGAGAATATAGCTGCTATAAGATACTATTAAAATAGATGAGAGAGAATATAGACATCATGTATATAGACAATTCACTGGAAAACTTAGGTTGTCTAAAAGAGAATCTTTTTACACCATTGTGTATATGTAGATATAGACTATCAAATTTAGACAAGCCACTAGAGATGCTCTTACCAACCGGGACGAATGAGGGTTTTTCTACTAGTGTAATGTCAAAATAAGTGATCCATTCACAAAAGGACGTAAAAGGGATGTGAAGGTTGTTTTGCGAAAAAGGTTGGTGTTGATGTCAAGCTGTTTTATAGACTAGCTATGCTCCCGGGTGTACTATATGAGTATCATCATCAAAGATAAAAATTCTAGTCTCGTCACCGCACAGTCGAACGAACTTTGCCAACTAGGCCAGCAGACAAGGCCTTTACCGGCTACCTTTTGACTCGGACTATGCCACTACACACGCATGTATAGCTAGCCATAAAAAACTTTTAAGGTTTGCGCACGATCAAGTAGTACATATACATTATTATTCCCACTGGTCTCTCACATGCCGTGCACTCCTTTGCACATCACTCACATGCTGTGCACGTTACACTCTCGACCGGTAGGATCTGCGTCATGTACAACAAGTGCAACGATCAAAAGTTGAGCATGCATGGCCGACTACTATATACATTAGTCCCACAGGTTATAAGCATGCGCCTAAGGCCAACTCCACCGCGCGACCCTAAACGGACGTTCGTTTTGTCCGGATTCTGTCCGTTTGGATAGAGATTTGGGGCTGTGTCCGGACCTGTCCTGGGATGCGGTGGCCGTGCGCCCAGCGCGCGGCCGCATCCTTTTGCCCCATCCTGTCCGTGTCTATTTTTAAAAAAAACGACGTTTCAAATGCCAAGCTCCAGTTCACCACCCCAGTTCATCACGCCGGCAACAAAGCCAGCGGCCTACATGACCATCGCCGGCATCCGCCAGCGGCCGGCAACACAGCCAGCCTCCAAAATGAATAGTTGTCCTCGCCGGCAACACAGCCGGCCTCCAAAATAAATGTTTTTTCGCCGGCACACTGCCAGCGGCCCAGCGGGCGGGCGGCACCCATGCCAGCCTCCAAAAAGAACGGCCATGCCGATCAGACGACCTAGTTCAGGCCTTCGACGTCGAGCATCTCCTTCTGCTTGGCCTCGAACCAGGCCCTCGCCTTGTCGCTCATCTTCGACAAGTCCACGCTCATGATCGCAAGGGCCACCTCCTTCGCTTTGATGGCGGCATTGGTGGCCTCGATGTCGAGCTGCCCCTGCCTGGCCTTGACGTTGTCGGCCTCGATATCGAGCTGCCTTTGCCGGGCGGCCTCTTCCATGTTGAGCCGCCTTTACCGGGCCGCCTCCTCCATGTCTATCTTTCTTTTCTTGGCCGCCTCCTCCATCTCAAGCTTCTTTCTTTGAAGGTCTAGGTATTGCTTCATTTGCTCGTCCTTGCTTTGCCGCTTCTTCTCGTCCCTCACATCCTTTTGAGACATCATGCCATGCAAGTGTCATGCAATGCCATGGATGAGGCATTACGTATGTCATCAACCTTGGAGTTGGTCTTGCCTCTCGGCCTCTTCAATGCCTCGCCATCTCCACCTCCGGCGAACTTGGCCGTCTTCAGTCCTCTCTTCCTTTGTAGTTCACGGTATTGGTCCTTGAACTTAGGGCAATTGTTGATGAGCGTCCAACAATGAGTAAGAGTGAATGGCTTGTCATTGTGCCGGGCCTTGAATGTCTCCAAAGATTGAAATGCCTACACCACATGATCAACAACAAGTGAACATGCAAACATATACACGTCCGAAGTCTCATGGTCGTAGCAACGGAAAGGGCAAGAAAGAGGAGAGCATACCATGTCCCCAACGCCGAGTCCACTCACGGGCCGTGCTTCAATGCTCTCAAATGCGGCGCAATACTTGTTGCACTCTTGTTGGATGAACAACCATCTTTTTTGAATCGAGCCGATGTCACGGTTGCTTGTAATTTGATAGGGCTCAAACATCTTCCTTTCATGGAATGTTTTGTGGACTCTCGGTCAAAAAACAATGCCCTTTTGTTGCGCGCCGGTCCTTGGATCTTGGCTAATCTCCATCCAAGCTTGGCAAATCAACTTGTCCTCATCTTGTGTATATGAATCCGTGCGAATGCTCTTCCGCTTCTTTTGTGCTTCCGCTCTTTGGGTGAGCTCGTCGATGAACAATGGCTCGCCACTAATATCAACATCATTGCCTTCATCTTCATCTTCTCCTCCGACATAGATGTCATCGTCTTCATGCCACGAATCACCATGGTCGTAGTCAGCACGGTCGTCGGCCTCTTCATCGGGCACGTACTGGGCGCGGCCATCCTGACTTTGGGTCTCCTCGGGGTCGTAGGCACGGCCATGCCCACCCTGGAAGATCACGTCCTCCATGTACTGGCTGTAGAAGGGGTCGTCGACCGTTGGTGTTGGGGTTGGCATTCCGTCAAACAAGACGCGAGGGGCTGGCATGGTGCCCGTGAACAGTGCCCATGCCGGCTTTCTTTGCATATCGACGGACGACCGCCCGCCGCTGCTGGACCCAGGCGTGACATTGAGGTCGATGAAGGTCGCGGGGCGCGGTGTGGACGGCGCGAACAAGCCCATGTCCGGCGACGCCGAGAAACGGGTCTGGCCGTCGTGCCTTGGCGGAGGAAAGCCGGGCGACATGGGCGCGGCGCGCGACGTCGGTGACTGGTAGTGTGTAGGCCGGGCGACCGACGAGCCTGTGCTCGCCGGGCCGACGGCTGCTACAGGGAACCCGGCCAGACGGCCCATGCCGCCAAGCATGAGGATGGCGTGCGCTTTGTGGACGAGGTCCTCCTTCTCGTCGGCAGCGGCCTTGCGTCGCGCGGCCTCCAGCTCCTCGCGTTGGGCGGCGAACTTGGCCGCGGCGGCATTGACCTTGACAGACGCTCTCCGTTCCCTCCTCTTCGCCGATTCCGCGTCCAACTTGGCGATCTCCTCCGGCGTGCACTCCGACCGCGGCTTCCTTGGCGCCTTCTTCTTCACCTTTGTGGGCGGGTCGACGGCCAGGCCGCCGAAACTCGGCGGGGCGTCGGCCATGGCCGGGGGAGAGAGGGGCGGCGGGAGGGGCGGCGGGAGGGACGTGGAAGGGTTTGGGAAAATGGCGGCAAATGGGAGTGAGTGGGTTTTGGTTTGTCCCACCGACAGGCGGGCCAGGGGAGGACAAGCACGCGCGTCCCACCCGTCCGCGCGCTGTCCGTTTCACCCAAAACCGGCGAAAACTTGGGCCGGGGATGGGTCGAAAGCGGACACAAAGCGGACAAAAGTCCGTTTGCACCCGCGCGCTGGGCCGTCTCGTTTGTCCGTTTTACCCCAAACGGACGGGAGTGGACAGGATAGGGTCGCGCGGTGGAGTTGGCTTAACACTCTCGACCAGTAGAATCTGCCTCATGTGCTCTTTTTTGTTATCAAGTGCGTCATGTGCCCATGTAGAAGTGCAATGATCAAAAGTTTCTGGTCGATCGGGTCCGAGTCATTCATGACATGAGCTCGCTACCATCACCATGTAAGTGCATATGTGAAGAAAAAGGACCAAAAGGTAGGGAAGGAGGGAGAAAAGGAGTGCTTTTTTGGCGGGGAAGAAATGTTCACTTGCAGGCACATGTTCGGACCGCGGGTCATGCACGTACGAGGCAGGTCCAATTAAGGCTTTATTCACAGACACTCCCTTTCAAATTAGTCGCGTCGGGTCTGATTCAATCCGGACGTGCAAATGCACATGGATGCCAAGATGGGTCATGAGTCGCTGCGTGCAAGCTGCTAATTTTCTCCACAATAATCCTACACTTACGGGGCTTAGACCACGGGAGAGAGGCTACAGGCTACCGTGTCTGCTCCTTATTAGTCTTGATCCCCTTGAATTTCGTTGAGGGCCCCACCACTAGCAAACCATAGATTTACACTTCAGCCGATAACCCCTGCCGTGCCAAAACCATCCGTAAGTGTAGCATTTCCTTTTTCTCCATGAAAAGTGGAGATGGTGGGCAGTCACACACACATGCTGGCTTGCATAAAATCTTCTACATAGAAAACCGGCGGCCATCTATACGAAGTAACACGGAAAAGTTTTATGCGCGCGAGGTATCTAGTAACCGTCCTTGTCGTTCATAACTCGTTGCTTTATCAATTGGTTAGTGCTTTGAAATTCTTTTTCGAGAGTAATTGATCACAAGAGGGGCTCTAAAGAACCCAGAAAATGAGATAATGGAGTCTTTCTCGTTTTACGAAAGGTAAATTTGTCTATGGCTCTGCTTTGCTTTCGTCATTTCAGCCTTTATATATGTTAGTGTGGATAGTGGCTTGCACGAGTGCATCCAAATTAAAGGTTAATAGATCACAGGTTCACGGGGCACAGTTGGATCTTCGCCAAGCAGCCGACGGCGCCTTTATGGATCAAAGGCAGCTGACGATACAAGCATCGACCGATCTTTTGACTAGGACTAAAACATTGTGCACATTTTTTCTGAAAAATATTATACACACAGGCATGCAGCTGCATTCAACTTTAGATAGCAATTTTTTTAATACACCAACTAAAAAAAAAACACAATACACACCAACATGCACCAGCACGACCGAGTAGTCTACACGTTAATCCCACCTGGTCTCTCACATGCATGCACTGCTTTGTATGTACCTGCTCAGTAGGGTCTTCCTCATGTACAAGTGCGTACCATGACCATAAGTCTCTGGTTAATCGAGTCCGAGTCGTTGACGGCCTGATGTCCTTCTCACTCTACACTACATTTGTGAAGAAAAAGGACCAAAAGCTTCTGGAAAGAAGGAAGGAGAAAATACGTGCAGACATTCAAACACTCGCACATACGGGGTGGGTCAAGCACGATATGAAGCAGCGTCGAATTAGCTTGCTTGCATACGCCCAAACAAAAACTATAATTAATGTACGATATATCTATTTCCTTGTCTGGACATAACATAAAAGTAGTCGCACATATTTTAACGCTTGATTCAATTCCGGCGTGCTGCTCGCTTTTCTACAAACAGTTTGTTAGGACCCGGAGATAGGTAGTGTGCATTTTCTTCTTCTTTTATACAGGGAAGAGATTGTGTGCATTCACACATACTTGTGCCACCTTTTTCCACGCTGAAGTTCGGCATGGATTTATCTTTTCCACAAAAGCCAATAGTACTAATAAGTATACGTACATGATGTACGTCCATTGGTGTTTGAAGCATCATACAGACCATGCATGACACCAGGATGCATCTGCATTCAACTTCACAAAGTCAGAGAAAACACAATACACACCAGTATGCATCTGCACGACCAGATAGTACATATTTCCTCCGTTTCTAAATATAAGTTTTTTTTAGAGATTTTAATATGACTACAACGAATATATATAGACATATTTAAGAGTGTAGATTCACTCATTTTGCTCCGTATATACTTCATATTAAAATATCTAAAAAGACTTTTAGCGAAGGGAATACATTTATCTCTCGCATGCACTACTAGGAAAAGGGCTATAGATGAAATGGATACTAATGGCGCACCATGTATGTGGTGCGCCACTGCTATATAGTAATGGCGCACCAGATATGAGTGCGCCATTAGTGGCCATATTACTAATGGCGCACCTGGTGTGTGGTGCGCCATTACTAGTTTTGTCCTGACGCCACACCCCTCCCCAGACTTAGCAGTGGCGCACCAGTTGGAAAGTGCGCCATTACTAGTTTTAACTAGTAATGGCGCACCAGTAAGAGATGCGCCATTGCTATCTATACGTATGGCGCACCCCCTACCAGTGCGCCATTGCTATCACCCATTATCCTCTCCCTCTAGTCACGTTCTCTCCCCTCGAGCAAAACAACCCAGCCTTTCCGGATCCAATCCTCCTCCCTCTCCCCCAACCACCCACCGCGACCGCTCCGCCGCTCCAGTCTCCCAATCAGCGCCGCTCCGCCGCTCCAGTCTCCCAATCAGCGCCGCTCCATCTCCCCACCCACCGCCGTGGTGCCGCCGCTCCAGTCTCCCAATCAGCGCTGCTCCCCTCACTTCCCTCCCTAGGTCGCAAATGGAGTCGAGCAGGTCAGCGCCGCGGCCAGACTCGCCACAGATAAGCACCGTCGTCGAGCTGGAGCTGGGCCGCGGCGGAGGCCGGCTTCTTCTGCACAATCTATGCACGGAGAGGAGGCCACTGCTTCCTCCGGCGTGTGCTTCTTCTCGGGACGACATGGAGCTCCTCAAGGTCCCCTCTTCTTCCTCCCCGCATCTCTCTCTCCGTTGGATGCGATTCGGCAGGCGTGGTTCCCTACCTGATTCGGTGTCCTCACGCACGTAGGTGACAGCCGTGTGGTGCACACGCGGATTCTTCCTCAACTCTGGCGCCTTCCACCCTGCCCCTTTGCTGGCCAGGCCAATTGATTCTTCATGGAGATGCAGGTCGAGCAGCAGATGTCTCCGCCTCCGTTCATGGTCAGAACACTCTTTCCTTTCTTCTTCTCTCTCGTCCATCTCCTGGATTCAACCTATCTATCTATCCATGCTAGTTAATCAAAGGACTTTCTGGATTCTGAATCTGTAGCAGGGGTAGCTAGATGGATCATGTATGAGGATGGATCAGAACGGGATGATGGTGGTGAAGATGATGGTGAAGCATCAGAGGATGATGGTGCCCGGTATGATTTATAGTTTATACACATACTGCACTGTTAATTAAAGTTTGTAACCTCACTGTCACGCTAATGGACGCAAAAAAGAAGAGTGGTAGTACTATCAATGGTTCAGTCAGCGCCTCAACAACGTCTGCACTACTTCTGATATTGTTTTTCAGTAGCTTTTTTCTGCACCTTTTTCTTTCAGTTCTTAGTGTTGCTGCCCTAACCTATACCACTTGTCCTGTCTTGAGCGTCATCACGATGTGTCGGAGTATCTATGCTATACATCTGTGCTATGTCTCCCCTGTTTACTTTCAATTAGCATTGTCAAGCAGTGTGAATGGCACTGGTTGCAAATCTAAATGCTAATTACTTCCTAAGATGTTAATGTGTAGGATGAATGCTATTAGAGAATCAGTGCAGCAATCAAAAGCAATCTAGTATTTTTGCTAAGAAAACAGTGCCACCAAGAAGTTCTTCGTGGGACTATAACTATTAGTTGTTGGAATGGTTCGTTTGGACCCTTGCTTGGGTTAATAGTTTGTTATTCGCTGCTCTGTTTGCAATTTGGGTTTAACTCTAATACATAATTTCTTATGGCACCTGGTTCCTCCTTGTCTTTGTTGTGTGAAGATGTTCTTTTTATCAGGGATACTTGTGCAGTCGTGCAGGTTGGTTTCAGCACGGTTCTATAAAGAAGTTGGCACTTTGGTTATATATGTTTTTTTAGAATCACTTTGGTTATATATGTTGGGGGGTATTGGTAGGGTATTTTGTTGCCTATTCTAAGGCTGTATAGCCGTTCTTGTCTGTGGTTTAATTGCTCTCGCTGTTGGCATTCTACACTGCTTGTGCTAAGATCTGAAGGTGATGAACTTGTATGTTTTATCTCATGTTCTGAAACAAGGATCGACTTGAACATCTGGACTAGACTAGTGGATGCCAGCAACTCCTCTGAAACTCTTCTTGAAGTTCAATGTTTTTCTGGA